>NC_068989.1:177053-188554 GCF_001194135.2 Octopus bimaculoides
TCTCTCTCTCTCTCTCTCTCTCTCTCTCTCTCTCTCTCTCTCTCTCTCTCTCTCTCTCTCTAACACTATTTTATATTTAACGTTGCCTTACATATTCCAAATTTTCATTTCCAAAATCTGTCAACTCTTTGAATTTATTAATGAGGTGGAAGTAATTTTGTTTAAACTATATTTTTACTTGAAAATATATATATATAAAAAAAAAGGGGGACACAATTGATCTTAACTTTTAAGCTTAATTTGCATGATTAACCTGCCAAATTATAAGACTTCAAATATCTTGTGTGTATTAGAAGTGTGTAGTGAGAGCTGTATTCAGTCCGCTACATCTTTTTAACTGGAATTTCTAGGATTTTAGTTTCCTGTATTCTTCTGTTTGTGTGCATCCATTTTTTATTTTTAAATGTATCACTAAATTAAGAGTGTATCCACACTTGTTCTCTTATTCACCGAAGATCTTTGAAGATGAAAGTATGAATGATTAATGTAAGTTAATTATGCATCATCTTTAATAAGAGATATGAATACATTGAAATGTAAAACAAATTTTGCTTTCTTCAGGATTCTCTATATTCTGTTGAAGAACTGCTGAAAAAGCACAAAGCCTTTGAAAAGACTCTGCATTCTCAACAAGACAAAATAGAAGACTTGAAACAATTCTCTGACAACCTTTGCAATGAGCAGCACTATGCAAGTGCTGAAATAAAGGGTTTGAACCAAGCTGTTTGTGAAAGGCACCAGAAACTTTGGACTACTTCTCAGGCACGCCACAAGACTTTAGATGATGCCCGCAAATATCAGCTGTTCTTGCGTAATCTTTATGAAGTATGTATTTTTTAATTACATTGAGTCTTTGTGCATGTGTTTATGCTTGCATGTGCACACACACACACACACACACACACAGAAACAGTCACACACACTCACACGCACACATATATATCATCATCATCATCGTTTAACGTCCGCCTTCCATGCTAGCATGGGTTGGATAATTTAACTGAGGACTGGCAAACCAGATGGCTGCACCAGGCTCCAATCCGACCTTGCAAAGTTTCTACAGCTGGATGCCCTTCTTAATGCCAACCACTCCGAGAGTGTAGTGGGTGCTTTTACTTGCCACCGGCACGAGAGCCAGTCAGGCGGTACTGGCAATGGCCACACTCAAAATGGTGTTTTTTACGTGCCACCTGCACAGGAGCCAGTCCAGCGGCACTGGCAACGACCTTGCTTGAATGTTTTTTCACGTGCCACCGGCGCAAGTGCCAGTAAGGCGACGCTGGTAACGACCACGCTCAAATGGTGCTATTTACGTGCCACTGGCATGGAAGCCAGACAGCTGCTCTGGCAATGATCACACTCAGACGGTGCTCTTAGCGCTCCACTGGCATGGGTGCCAGTCATCGAATATGGTTCAATCATGATTTCGATTTCACTTGCCCAAGCCGAGTTTAGTGTCCAATGAAGGAGAGGTTGGCATGGGTGCCAGTCGTTGAATTTGGTTCGATTTCGATTTATATATATACAGACAAATATATTTTAATGAGGTTTCTTAAATATATATTAACTGATAGTCTGAAGTAATGAAAAAAGAATAGAGCATACAGAGAATGGCCTGCTTATTAATGTTTAAAATTTAAATTCAGGTTACTAATTGGATTCAAGAGAAACTGAAAATTGCCAGTGAAGAGAACTACAAGGATCCCACCAATTTACAAGCTAAGATCCAGAAACACACTGCATTTGAGGCAGAGTTAACAGCAAATCGTAATCGTGTTGATGATGTCGTACAGGTTAGTTACAAAGTTATTTTTGACACTGACTTATTCTGTTCATAACACTCTAAGCAAAGACTGTAGTTTTTATTATCATCATATATGCACAGGCTTGGTTTTGTGGCAAGAAGCTTGCTTCCCAACCTCATAGTTCCAGGTTCAGTCCCACCGAGTGGCACCTTAGCCGAGTATCTTCTACTATAGCCTTGAGCCAATCAAAGCCTTATGAGCAGATTTGGTAAACAGAAACTGAAATAAGCCTGTCATGTGTGTGTGTGTATATATATATATATATATATATATGTATTGATTATTTCTACAAATTTAGATGTACATTATTTACATTTGACGGATATTTGTCCTCATCTTGTTTGTTGTTAACACAACGTTTCACCTGATATACCCTGCAGGCCTTTTAAGTAACAATCACTTTACTAGTATATTGGAAGATGTGTTAGAAGTATAATGTAGAAGTGTATAGAAAATTAATTCTTTTCAAAGACTGATGAAAACGGTTTTGAAGTTACAATTTTTTTATTTTTACTGCTCATGACTCTATTTTAGAATCATGTATTGTCAGCTATTAAAATAAAATTAATTTAATAAGTGTTTAACTGTTTAAATCTAGTAATGCTAACAGCAGCCTCCTGTTTATTTTACAATGAAATTCTTTGAAATTAAGAAGTCCTGAAATGTCTTTTTGTAAGTGCTCTGTTCTTCAATATAATACCATTTTCACTTACAATTGTAATATTTAATGGATATTTTATGCAACTATGAGATGTAGGTTTGAAGAAGTTGTTTCATTATGATCATCAATATTGATTGTTACTATTGATCTTCTTCCATTCAACAGTTCTGGACTGCTTTGAAAAAATTAGATTATAGTGTAAGTTATAAGTATTGTGAGCATTTTTGTATTTTAATGGTGTAACAAGACATTGCTTTCACAGTTTCGTAGAAAGATGTTCACATTAATGGCTGCATGCTGTGTCTTCATTACTTATTTCAAATTATAATCTCAGACTTAAATGTTGGTTAAGTTTACCTCTCTGTCTTCATTGATTTCTTTAAGATATGATTTATCATCTCTTGACATCTAGGAAGGAAGTAAATTGGTACAGGCTAATCATTATGCTAAAGACGAAATTGAAATTAGCTTAAAGGAATTGGAATGTTGCTGGAAAGAGCTGTTTTCAACAAGCAATAGAAAATATCAGTATCTAAAGGAAGCTTTTGAAGTAAGTACACAATAATAAATAATAATAATTCTTTTTAATTTTTGTTACAAAGTCAGCAATTTTGAGGGGATAAAATAAGTACAAGTGCTCAACTGATACACTTATGTTATCAATTCTGAAAGGATGAAAGTAAAGTTGACCCCAGAGGTATTTGAAACTCTGAAAATAAGGCTGGAAGAAAAGTCACTAACCATTTTGTTCAGCTCCCTAATGCCTCCTAAATAACAATAATAAAAATAAATTTTAATTCTTAAAATTACAAAGTATAATTTTTATTCTTAATTTTTAATCTTTAATACTTAATTGTATTGCTTATTTTTAAAGGGATGTAAAATTGGATATATAATATTTTGAAATTGAACCTGAAGATGTGTTGGAATAATTGTAAATCTGACAATTGCATATATGTATTTATATATGTATATGTATGTATATATATATAGGTACACAGTTGTGTATATGTATATATATTGTAATCTTCCAATACTGAAACACATGTAGTTCCTTCGTATTTAATAAATATAAATATTAACTAAAGTATGATATAATTAATGAAGTATATTATATACCCAGCTGGTAATTTTGGTTATATCCTTTTAGTATTATTTAGTGATGTGCAAACTGGTCAATTTTCTGTTGTTGTTTCGATATTTAAATTTTTTGTTGTTTCAAGTTTGAATTTGTTTGTTTCTCGATATCCTAATTTCATGTTTATCTTACTCTGTTTAACAGGCTCTAACAATAAATCGTGACTTGGATGATCTCAATCAGTGGCTGGATGAAACGGAGAGTCAACTGACCTCTGAAGACCATGGCAAAGATTTAGTCACTGTCACCATGCTTATTAAAAAAAATCAGGTATTGATTGTCATCATCAGTTTTATCTCTGTTATAGAATGTTCATATTATTATATGTAATAAAACTATTTATGTTCATAGAGGGCTTAAGGCACAGGTTTTTTTCTAGTTATTTCAGTTTATGAATTGCGAATAGCTTGAGGTGAACTTAGTAATTTATTGCAGCTAGACAAAAAATTTTTTAACATGACGAATGTAAACTTCATTGATGAAGAAATATTTCTTCAAGACAATTGGTTAGTTTTGTAAAAGTTTTAATGAATTGATCACATGTTAGTAATTGTTATCTGGATTGCTAATGCATAAACAATAATTAATTAATTAATTAAATATGTAGTCAAATCATGTAATTACTTTCATTTCTCATACTTGTGAAATGCACTTTAGAACAGATTTAAAAATTGATTTTCTTTTTTATTGAATGCAAATCTATTTCCTACCCATCACATTTGTCTTCTTTTTGTACAATCCACTGAAATCCTCTACCGTATGTTCTGGTGTTATCCCAGAATATTGAGAGATAAAGGATTGATACATTATTTACATTTGACTGATATTTGTCCTCATTTTGTTTGTTGTTAACACAACGTTTCGGCTGATATATCCTCCAGCCTTCTTCAGGTGTCTTGGGGAAATTTCAAACCTGGATTCTCATTCCTAAGGTATTTTTCAATGTTATTATTATTGTTATTATTATTATTAGTGTTCAGGTCACTGCTTGGAATCAAACTCGGAATCTTGGGGTTAGTAGCTCGCGCTCTTAACCCCTACGCCATATGCCCATGGGCTACTAACCCCAAGATTCCAAATTCGATTCCAAGCAGTGACCTGAACACTAATAATAATAATAATAATATCAAAAAATACCTTAGGAATGAGAACCCAGGTTTGAAATTTCTCCAAGACACCTGATGAAGGCTGGAGGGTATATCAGCCGAAATGTGTTAACAACAAACAAGATGAGGACAAATGTAAATAATGTACAGAATTCCTCATCTCTTAAATATAGAACTGTAAAGGATTGATATTTAGGATAGTCAGAAACTACTTACGCTTTTTTTTTTTTCTTTTCTCTTTTTTTTTTATTACTATCTTGAAACCATTTATTATTATCTGTTCTCAACTAACTTGTTATAAAGACTACTCGGTGATAGAGCTGGTCCAAATGCTTGACAGGACTGTGCTGGGTAACTCACTGTTTTAAGATTTATTCATTTCAGGATCATATTAGCCTGATATGTTTAGTAGTTAATAATACTAATAAAATACTAAATTAATTATATCACTTCTTTTGCAATATTTATCTTGTGGACAATTAACTATTTTAATTATTAAGGTAATAGAAATTTAAAAGGAACATTTATTGTAATTAGCATTTCTATTTCTATTAAGATTTTGATAATCATCATAATAGGTATATATTCACTTCTTGCCAATTGTATTTCAGCGTCTGAAGCAAGATTTTGAGAACTATAGGAAGAAAACGAACAACCTTTATGAGTCCACAAAATCTTTGAAAGAGGAAAATCATTTCATGGGCAAAGAGTTATTGAAAAGAACACAAGAAACTATTGATAGGTAAAATATAGCTGCTATTTTGTAGTAGTAGTAGTAGTAGTAGTAGTAGTAGTAGTAAACATGTCGTCTATACTTGTAATTGTGTTCATTCCTCAATATTTGCTGTAAATTCATGTTTATATTTTGCTAGCATACAAGGTGGTATCAAAAGGTTTCTGGACTAGTTTAAGTTTAATAAAAAATAACTTATTTACCTCAGTTTTAAACTCATCTCCTTTGAAACAATCACCTTGCACAGCAATACACTGGTCCCAGAGTTCCTGCCACTTTTGGAATCTGGCCTGGAGCTTGTTCTCCTTAAGCAAGTCGAGGACCTTATATGATTTGCTCTGGATCTCAACAGCGATGTTAAAATGGTGACCTTTGAGCTGCATTTTCATCTTGGGGAAGAGATGGAAGTCTGCAGGGGCTAAATCTGGCCAATAAGTTGGGAATGGAAATGATACCATGTTTTGGGTGAGAGACTGGAGTGAGGAGAGCTTGGTGAAGAATCCAGTTCTTCATGCTCCACAGCGCCAGTCATATTTGCTGAATGTCCTCCCTCAAATGCTTCAAAACAACACAGTAGAACTCTCAATTGATGGTTTGCACCTGGCAGGTGAATTCTTGATGCAAAATACATTTCCAGGTGTGATGCTTACAACAGGTCTTCCAGATCACTCATCATCTTCCAGGGACGTTTTTCTATTTTTGAAGCACTCATGCCACTCAAAACTTTGTGTTTGACCCTCTGCCTTATTGCCATAGCATGCTCAATGTCTCTGTAGCTCACTTCCCAAGTTTAATACAAAATTTCACATTGGCTTTTTTGTTCCTGTCCATGACAAAATCGATGACAACAGCCTACATGTGATCAAAAAACACAGATTTTGCAACATGTAAAGTAAACCCAAGAATGTCACTTGGCACACTGCTTCATAAAGGACGCTGCTAGCTCTCACTTTGCACGTAACTATATACTGCCATCTGCTGGTGTGCTACAAAGCTATTCCGGGACCACCTCATATAAGTGTCACATCTATGGAATTAGTTCTTCCTGAGTATTTTCAGATATTTCAGTTTATCCAATCTTCTGTTGTATTCCTTCTGGATTTGAAATCATCGTTATTTAATGTTTGTTGCCCATGCTGGCATGGGTTGGACTAATGTTTACAGCACCTAGGTTTCCCAACCACACTCCCATTTAAGTACTAAGCTCAACATTGCTTAACATCAGTGATTGGAAAAGAACTGGTGCTTTCACTGTGATATGGTCATAAACTATAAAAGGTTAAAATATTTGATCTTTTCTAATTTCTATTTTTTTTTTCCTTCCTTTCAGGTTTGAATCATTATCAGAACCATTCAATATTAGAGAAGAAAACTTAAATGATTCTCTTCAATTATACCGTTTCTATCGGGATCTAGAAGATGAACTGACTTGGATTAATGAGAAACAGCCAATTGTGGAATCAAAAGATTTTGGTAAATCTCTCCCTGAAGTGCAGAACCTTTTGAAGAAATTCCAGGTATGGATTATTCTGTGTTAGAATAATCTAATATCTTGATAAGGCTCTGAATAATTTTTGTTTGGGATTTTATCTAATAGATGAGAACATGAAATTAGAGAGATACAAACAAGGAAATAAGGAATCAACTAAATTTGTGTATAATTGTTGAATCCTAAGTCAGCTCTGATTTAGTAAATCTTTAATCAAAGACGTTTCAGTTATGACCATCCAATCTTTTTCCTAAGCATAACATGTATGAGCCACCATTATCTAATGTGTTCTTGTTTTTACAACATTAAAGTATGACTTGAGGAGATTTGGGTGTTATTTCTAGCATATCAAGTGACCATATAGGTATGCCTCATCATTAAGTTTGTATATGATTTTCAAGTGTGGACTAATTAGACCTGTATTTTGAAGAAGCACTTAATTGGCAGATTTTAAAAGCTAAATGTTAATAAAAGCTGGGAAATACTTAAATAGTCTGGTTTTGATAGTTTAATTTGGACCCATCCAAGATTTAAAATTTTTCATTTACTTAGCACTAGAGAAACTGGAACCCAGGGTTAAATAATATGTATGCTGGAGAGTCATGAAAGAATTAAGTAAATAACTTTCAAGACTTACTAGAGACCATAGTCAGAACTTTGTTTTCTGTAAAGTTAGGTGGCTGTGAGAGAGATCTTCACACAATTGGTAGGTTAATGCAGCTGAGGTAATTATACTCAGTAAGCTTCCTGCTTGTTCTTTAGCTTGGTAAATTGAGACAAATAAAACTGGGTGTCTCACTGAGATGAAATGAAGAACTTGCTGCAGATAATATTTTGTAATTCATGAGCTGGGAATTAAACCTCATTTACTAAGCTTCTGTCTGGAAATTTAGATTCTGTTTTAAGATTGTATTTAGTAAAACAAAGTGTATCTTGTTATATCTTTATTGGATGCTGAAATGAAAATTCTTTGAAGTTAAAACACTAATAAACCCTGTATTTTGTAGGCTGTTGAGTTTGAAATTATTGGCCATGAACCTTCCATTGAAGCTGTTGCAACAACTGCTCGCAATATGTTGAAAAGTAACCATTTTGAAGCAGCTGATATTCAAGCTCGGATTGATAATCTTCACATCAAACTTCAGCGACTTAAAGAATGCGCTTCTGTACGAAAAATAAAACTTCAGAATTCTTTGGAAGCACAGAAAGTAGGTTTTTTTTTTGTTTTTTGTTACTTTTAATATTAACCTTTGAAGAACGGTTCAAATTTTGCTCCCAAGAAACCTAGTATTTGCTTAAAGTTGGGTATGTTTGGTCGTATGAAAACCTCCATGTCATACACAAGTCTTGTTTTCATCTCATTACTTTTTTTAATGATAACATTGATACTGTTTATTACTGTTATATATATGAGTCAGTGTGTTGGCGTATGAGGGATGTGAGTACTTTCATGTCAATCACCCATGTTGCTTGTCTTGAGGCACTCCAGAGTGTGAGTGTGTGTGTGTGTGTGTAGTAGTAGTAGTAGAAATATCTTCCTAGATGTAGGGACAGCACTTTATTGTGAAGAGAAAGCCAGTGTTTGAATTGAATCCTTTGCTATGTTGAGTATGTGTGTTTCTTAGATTTTTACCATTAATATGGATCTCTTCTAACATTTGTGGCAACCTTGAAGGTTCTAATTGTGTGCTTGGATGGGTTCAGTACGATAATGTTTTTTTTTTTTGTTTTTGTCATCTGTAGACTGTTTAAAGAAATTTTCACAGCTCTATTGAAGAATGTTTTTGAGATCTCTGTTCATGGAGTTAGTGTAGATTTGATATGAATTATCTAGATTGCATGTGACAATGATTGTGTAGGGAAGATTAATGAAAGGTGATATCATGTGTGTAGGGGCTGGTTTTATTGAAGTAGATCGTTGAGAGTGTAGGGAGACAAACCACAGCCTAATGACTGAAACAAGTAAAAGAAAAGATTTATCAGTTTTCTCTACAAGGTATTGGTCAGGCCAAGACTTTAGTAGAACACTAGAACACTATGTTAGATGCTAAGCCATAAGACTGAATCTGAGACCACCTGATTCTGCAGCAAATTTAACTGCACAGGACAGTAATTTTTGTTAAGGTAATTTAAACTGAATTTATCATTCTCTTGTGTTCTGTAATACAGTTTTATGCTGAAGTGGATGAAGCTGAAGCCTGGATGAAAGAGAAATTACCACTTTTGACAACTTCTGATCTTGGTGTTGATGAAGATTCTGTACAGGTATCTATGCTTATGTGTCATTTAATTTATCACAAATGTTGCTTTTAATTAATCACTGGAAAAACTGAACTAATTTATCTGAAATTATAGTAACTTATGACAGTGTGAGTCTGTTATTGAATGCGTGTGTGTTTAGATAGGTCTCCAGCCTATCCAGAAAAGAGGTAATAACTCCAGCTAAGAACTGACTTAGACTGTGATGACTTACCCAAACCATATCAGCATGGAAATCACCAAGTGATTTTAATTGTAATTTTTAATTGTTATATTTTAGATCCTGATGAAGAAATTAGATGCTCTTGAGAGAGATATTGAAAATTTCAGTAATAACATTGGTGAATTAGCTGCTGTTCGACACAGTCTTGTAGACAGAGGACATTATGATGCAGAAAACATTCAGAGGTACCAGGTAAGAAAGTGTTGTATTCTTCATATTATCAATGATTTTTTTTCTATTAAGCAAGCTAGAATAATACAAAAAAGAAAGATCTGACATTCAATGAATGTGCAAGTTATGTGATGCCATTGTAAATATTAAGGGTTCTGATTGAGCAAACGTATTCTAACAGTGACTGTCTTATTCTGTTATTTCAGGTTTCATATATTTAATATGCGATAGATATCATACATTTAATACTACATCATCAATGTAGCCAAGATGTCATTTTTATAACCCTAACCCTAACCTTAACCCTAACCCTAACATCAACTCTGAATTCCAATCCCATCTCAAAATATTTCAGGAGCAAAATGTCTTAATTGCTTAAGGAATGAAACCTTGTCTTAGAATTGGACAAATTATGCTTTGTTAAAATAGTTTAGAAATATCTATTATATTGAAGAAAAATGTTTTTTTTTTTATCTTTCAAGGAAAAAATAGAAACCATGTATAGCAACCTGCAGGATTTGTTGACTCAAAGACGTATCAAACTAACAGAAGGCAAGCAATTTTTTGAATTTCTTAAAGATGTTGAAGAAGCTTCCAGCCGAATCCGTGAAAAGGCTGCCATTGCCACCAGTGAAGATTGTGGTCAAGATTTGGAACATGTTGAAGTGAGAATGCTTTTTTTTTTTTTTTTTCTACACCTAAATTTATACATCAAAATTAAAAATTCTGATAGTGTTTTGTATATTTAACAACTTCATTGTAAGGATTGCATAATTGGTTGCTTGCTATCCAATGTTGAAACAAATTGTGTATTTCTGTGGCCCTTAACTCTACCTTGAGAAATTACATCAAAGGAAAGCCTCTATGAAGACATAAAGAAATAATGACAGGGAAGTGGCATATATTAATGATTCATCTCGTTTCACTGATATTAGATTCAAACAGAATAACAAATATTGCTTCTACCACTAGAGACACTGATAGCATCAAAACCTGCAGGAATCAATCGGCTGATAAAAAGAATGGCATATTCTGTATATAGATTATTGATTATTGTTCTTAATCAAACTTTTCATAATTATTATTACACTTATTGTTGTATATCAGTATCCACTGTTTAAATTTCATTTGTAGTAGGTAAAAAATGCATACCAGTCATATTCTTCTCTAAAGCATTTGATCTTAAGAATATCAGATTAGTGAGGAAATTCATTTTTAATGCAGTTATGTCTCAATTCTTCTATTAATGACTCTATTGATCTATGATATTGTCTTGCTCTTACAGCAGTTCCTGTCACAACTTACTGTCTCAAATATATGGATTATACCTGCTAAAAATGATATTTTACCTTGTCCTTATACTGATCTAATTTATACTTGTCTGTACTTGGTGCTGAATAAGTGGCTTTTATCATGGTTTCAATGAAATTCCTTGGATGTAATTACTTTAGACTATGATTTGGATTTCTTGAAGAATAAAGAGGTTCCCAATTCACCCAGCATATTCACAATAAAAAAGACTCTAATTTTGCTTCATCACCACAGCTTTCTAAGTGTGAAAAAATGGATCATCTACCAGAGTTTGTATTCTCTGGCCAATTGCCATTTTACTAATCTCTCTATATAAAATTCTTTGTCTCTGTCTGTTCCCAATGCATTCTCAAATGGCTCAACCAAATCAAATCAAATTTTACATGGGAACAGTATCAGACTCTGTGAGTGTCAGCATATATATTTTTTTTTCATTTGGATTAAAACAATACAACATTGGCACTGGTTCAGTATTACATGTCAAAAGTGAAAGAATAACATCTATATTGTAATGTGATATATTGTTTCACTTTTTCACTTTTAATTCCAATTGTATCCTATACAAGACAATGACCTCAAACTAAGTCATTTTATGTCAACCATAC
>NC_068989.1:188654-194575 GCF_001194135.2 Octopus bimaculoides
GGCTTCTTTCAGTTTCCGTCTACCAAATCCACTCACAAGGCTTTGGGGGGAGGGGGAAATATGTACAAAAATACGGAGATTATGATTCTGAAAAAAAAAATTGTAAAATTTCAATTTTTCAACAAAAAAAAAATTACCCCAACCCCCTCCCGATTCTACAGCCTTGACCCTCAAGCAGGCTATTCACATGCTAGAAATAACAGCCAAATCTTACAAAACTACGATGACATAATGAAAGAAACAAAAGAAAATATGTAATCAATCTACTCACCTTTCTGCAAAGATTTCTTTCAGAGTAATTTCCTGCTGTAATATGACAAAGTGAAATTAAAGTGTTCATTTAAGGAAATATTGAAGCAGCTTGCTCCAGAGGAAATAATAGATTTTTTTGAAAACAAACGGTATTATTGCCACAAGTAAAACATGTGTTTGCACACACGATATGAAGGAACACCTTAATTTAACTTAGTCACAGTGTTTCTTTGCTATTTTCACTTTTCTTTTTTCAAAAGAGTTTGCTGTTATTTCTGCTCTCGTATTTCAATATAATAAAAACGTTGATATTTCATGGCTTTTCAGTTATTTTCAATGCAACTATCGGTTCTGTGGTGAAAGCATCTGGCTTAGTGGTTACGATAGTGGTTCCCTACTGACTTTTAGCTATGCCCAAAATCTCCACTGATACCATTTTACAACATTTTATAAAATGGGAAGTGGAGTCTACCAGCAGTACTATCCAATGGGATATTATACTCTAGAACATTCTGAACTAACATTTTTTATCACTCAATTATTGGTCTTCTTGGTTGTATTTAGTAGAATTATATTATTCGATTTGTGGACAGCAGAATTTGGCTTGCTTGTCCAGGCAGCGGAATGGCATCATTGAAAAGCTGAAACCAAGCGCATTGTGACCAGCAATGTTTAACAGCATCCAATAATCTGGTTGATCACATGACCATGTGATATTGTTCAATTAGCCAAACATTTGTGATCTTCCTTCTGAGATCGGTTTAGGTGTGCAAGGTCCCATCACTTAATGTGTTTGATAGACCACAGGATTATCATTTGGTCCACTTCTCTTCTCCTTTGAGTTTTCAAACTCAGTTCATGAGATTTCATCTTCCAAAGCAGACTTTTTTATTTTTGTGGTGGGAGGTAGTTTTAATGGTTTATGTTGATATATCTATTGATTACTAGAATCCTGCATTGTTTCTGTTTTCTGTAGATCCAACAAAAAATCGACACCCTCACTGAAGCTTATCAGACAATGTTACAGAATTGGAAGGAACACAAAAAGGTTCATGAATACAATCTTGAAGCTCAGGTATGTCAATTAATTTCATTTAACATTATTTTTCCTTTTTATTTCATTGGTTAGTAACATCAGTGCTAATGACCTTTACAGACCTCTCAAACTGAGGAGAATAGACAATTGTCAGTTTGAAATTCTTGAATTTCAAAAATATTTCACTATAATATTGTGAGAGGAAATGGTTTTATAACTGAATATTTTCCCTGATCCAAACCTCCAAGTCATTTAAATAGGCAAAACTTATATTACACTCGATTACAGTGTTAAATCTCTTTGGCAGTTTGTTAGTACTGTATTGCAAATAATAACATGACTCTTGAATATAAAAACTTTTGCATTTTATTGGATAATTGATTTAATTTCTGAGGCTTTCAACCTAAAAACATTTCAGTTATGGAAATGAACTAATTTAGCTTCTTCTACTCCGGCACAAATATTAACTTCTTATCATAGAAAAACTGAATGCATACTATAAGACTTTCTAGTTAGCAGTTTTATGGGAGATATGTTTGCACTATTGCTGCCTATATGCTCATATACATAAGCTCAAATATAATTACAATAATTATATTGTCTGAGAACAAGGCATCTGGCAGTAAAAAAAGAAGAAAAAAAATTTATCAGCAAACAGATTTTCTATTCATTCTCTGCTGGATGTGTAATGTCAGTTTGCTTACACAATAGAGTGTAAGCACCCTGAGAGAAAAGTTGGACATAAGAGGCATCAGATGTGGTGTGCAAAAGAGACGACTGCACTGGTATGGTCATGTGTTACATATGGATGAGGACAGCTGTATGAAGAAGTGTCACGCCCTAACAGTGGAGGGAACCTGTGGAAGAGGTAGACCCAGGAAGACATGGGATGAAGTGGTGAAGCATGACCTTTGAATGTTGGGCTTCACAGAAGCAATGACAAATGACTGAGACCTTTGAAGATATGCTGTGCTTGAGAAGACCCGGCAAGTCAAGTGAGATCGTAGCCATGGCTGATGCCAGTGTCATGTAACCAGCCTGTTTAAAAGTACCCTTTGATCGTCGGGCAATATACTGTGCTTGAGAAGACCTCACATGCACATGCCTATATACCTGTCATATGTATATAGGTGTGTATGTGGAGAGGGAGAGAGAGATGGTCACAAAGGCACTGTAACAATATATGGAATGTTTTTGAATTTTCAGGTTTCCTAGTTTCCATTTATATCAAAATAGTACATTTTTATTCTTAATTTCATTGTAAACTTTCTTTTAGAAATTCCGTAAAGAAATGGAGCAGTTTGAAAGCTGGATAGCAGTAAGAGACCAGACTGTGAAAGATCAGAAATTCGGTAATTCTATTGAAGAAGTAGAAGAACTAATCCGAAAACATGAAGATTTTGAAAAAACTATTGCTGCACAGGAAGAAAAATATAACGCACTCCTTAAAAAAATCAAGGTTTGATACTCTGCCTTCATAACATTATTACTTTTTCTTCTTCCCTTCTTGATCAAAGTTTAAAAAATATTATCTTTTACTGAGTATTTCTATCAATTTTATCAATCTTCGTATAAACAGCATTTTCTGAAGGATGTAGCATAAGAATTCCAGTATGATTTATTTGTATGAATTGTAATATTGAAAACTGGTATCTGTTTGTTATAAATTTGAGAGTGATAAAAACCATCATCATCTTGTACTGCTTACACAGATTCCCATGGCTCTATGTTGCCATCCAATTCCATTATTATGAATTTGAATTCGGAGCTTCAGTCATAATGAATCTTTCATTAGCTGATCACACAACCATGGCCACCACTCCTATGGATGTGTTGCAGTTACTCTCTTGATAGAGATTGGTGATCCCAACTGTTGATCTTCTAGGACAGTGGTTCCCAAACTTTTTATTTAAATGAGTTTTCCAATGGCTCCCTTTTAATATGCTTATCCTTATATATATATATATATATATATATATATATATGAAATTCTGAATTTAGTTCATGGACCCACAATACTACTCCTAGTACTACCTTTGCAGACCCCAGGTTGGGAACCACTGTTCTATCTGCCCAGCATCAATGTAAGAAGCATTGTTGGCTTGGTTGTGCTCTTCTGCGACCTCTTCACAATCTACCGTGCTGCAGTATCCCTAGTAGCATGGCTGAATGGATGCTATGCCTTGCCAGAGGGTAGCCCATAAAAACTGGTCTGATGTTTGAGACAGAGGAAAGACAGCTGCCAGACATGATAGATGTTGTTAACTATGTAAAAGTAGATCATGATTCTTCAGCTTTACTCTAATAGCTTTCAGACCCCAAATGAGAGAGAGAGAGAATATGAAAGAAATTGTTGTATTCAGTGCTTAGGTGTACTATTGGGTTGTCCAGAAAGTTTGTGCCGATTTTTAAAGGAAAGAAAAAGGTCAATAAATACTTGCCATTACATTTTTAATCAACCAAATATGAACCATTTTGTTGCACAATGCATCTCCATCTTTCCTTTAACTTGAAAATACCCTCTTCCCAGAATTGAGGTAGTTTCATGGCAAAGAATTCATCAAGGTATCTTTTTACGTCATCCAAGGAATTGAAATTTTTACCATTAAGACTATTCTGCAGAGACCTGAATAAGTGGAAATCTAAAGGAGCAATATCTGGTGAATATGGAGGGTGGGGTAACACATCCCAGTCGAGCTGCAGCAATTTTTGTCTGGTTCCCAAAGAAATGTGTGGTCTTGCATCATCATGTTGGAAAACAACACCCTTCCTTTTGGCTAATTCTAGACGTTTCTCTTTTATTGGTGCTTTTAACTCGTCCAGTTGTGTGCAGTATTTCTCAGAATTAATTGTCTGCTTACTTGGGAGAAGCTCATAGTACAGAATTCCTTTCCAATCCCACCATAAGAGATTTTATTGTTGGTATATGTAGAAATAAAATAAAAATGCATGGGTATATATATGAGTGAGTGTGTGTGTGGATTCAATGTATTTAATAGAGGTTTGGAGGAATTAGTTGTATCTTTGAAACAAATAAAGAGAAATTAACAGCATATTCACAAGTCTAGTTTTAAAGTTAAACTTGAAAATTTTTTTGAGTTTATGAAATTTATGTAAGTTTCCATTGAGTGAACTGTATCTTCTGATGATTGCAAAATGATTATAGAATCATAAATTTTGGAGGGTCTGAGATTGGAAATAAAATTTCAGCTATTCTGAGTTGAGATCTGTTTGTTGAGTTATTGGTTGGTCAGAGCTATGTAAAACACGTCCTGTGTCCTCCATTGTTTCCTCAATCAGCATATTGTTGCTCAGGGGTATAGATGATCTCTTTAAAAATGGTTTGGACAACTTCTTTGATAAAATAGATAAGTGCTTAAAGGGAAAATATTCCTAATGGAGTTAGCTTGGGGAAATTTCTTCAAATATTACTTCTGCTTAGTTGTAGATTCACTAACGTTACACTTAAAATGAACTCTCCCTGAATGTATACAAGTCTAACAACTTTCCTAGATTCTACCTCTGGAGGTGAAACAAAACATCTGTAATAGATAGGAACTTAAATCCTATGAACAGCTTGTTCAGTGCTCTTTGCTTGTAACCAGTTTAGTTTTTTTGCTTAAAGATGTCTTCAGGTTGTTGGTAAATTAATATAAATGATAATCTCTCTTTATCTATCTATCTATCTATCTATCTATCTATCTACCATTCTCTCTATCTATCTCTCTATCATTCTCTCTATCTCTCTATCTAGCATTCTATCTATCTATCTGTCTATTATTCTCTCTCTATCTATCTATCTATCTATCTATCATTCTCTCTATTAATAAAAGTTGTATCTTCTTAGGATTAAGGTCAGGGTTGATAGTTTTTAAGAAATACTTGAATCTCTCTAGTCTTAGCTTAAACTTGCCACATTAAGGGCACTTTGTTGCAGTCTTAAATTTGTTTGATGTAGCTATTTTGTTTATTTTGATTCAGTAATTAATAACTTTTAAACTGATTAAACTGTTGCAAGTTTGAGATTGTTCCAGAGAATATAGTATCCTTTAATCAATTTAAGAGACGTATCATCAGCTGCCACGAATAGCATTGTACCATACGAAAGGAATATAACTGCTTTGTGATTAAATACATCAAAACATTGATATCTCGAAAACACTGATAACACATTTTACCTTTACTTTCTAAACTTATTAAGATAGGTTTAAAATCTTTGTCATTATAGATTGAAGATGCTATGGCTGAAAAGCACTTAAAAGACCAACAGGATCAAATGCAATCAGAAAACCGAAAAGATAAGGATCGACTCAATGAAATTCGACGAAAGGAACAAGAACGAATCTTAGAGGTCAGTAAAAGAAAAATATTTGGGGTTTCGAAATTTTTTTTTTTTTTTAACTTAGAAAGATGTCATCGTTTAACGTCCGCTTTCCATGCTAGCATGGGTTGGACGATTTGACTGAGGACTGGTGAAACCGGATGGCAACACCAGGCTCCAGTCTGATTTGGCAGAGTTTCTACAGCTGGATGCCCTTCCTAACGCCAACCACTCAGAGAGTGTAGTGGGTGCTTTTACGTGTCACCCGCACGAAAACGGCCATGCTCGAAATGGTGTCTTTTATGTGCCACC
>NC_068989.1:198238-212590 GCF_001194135.2 Octopus bimaculoides
TACCACCAGCGAGTAGATAGGGCTCTTAATTGTATAAATAATATTGAGTTTGATTATCATGAACATGATGTTAATGTCTGTCTAAGAACCTGAAATCTACAATCTGACAGAACTGTTTGTTCAGTGTGATCCTCATTTCAAAAGTCTAGTTTTCTCTATTGTGTTTGTTTTGCAGTCTTCAAAAATGGAGAAATGGTTGAAGAAATGATAAAGTTCCTATTTAACTTGTACTTTGTTTGACCCACACTTAAGCCATAATATTCCATGTAACTTAAGTTACATTTATTCATGAACATCATCAGAAGAGTTTTAGTCAAAATTCTTTAACAAAATAGGTTTCTGATAAGGTAGACATATACTTCCCACCTTTTCTGTTTTTTATCCATTCCTCCTAAAACACAGCCGAAATGACAAGCATTATTCTGACAGATTTTCCACCTCATAGAAAAAAGTTTCACCCCTTACTTTCAACTTTTGTTGGAGTGAAGTACAGTGAATTTAATTGGTACCCTACTATAATATGGTATTTATTTTATCTGTACTGGAATGGTGAAAAGCATGTCTGGTAGGATTTGAAGTCAATACATCAAAGAGTGGAACTAAAGCCAGAATCTTTTACTTCTTTGAGTTTATTCTCTATTTGAAAGGATAGGCAATAAAATTGTTCTCTATTCTTTTATACTGTTCAGCAATTGATTCTTATTCATTAAGTATTTCATGTTTTTAAATATACTGATAGAACAGATGATAATTTTAAAGATATATCACTCACCAGACCATCTATACACAGTGAGATATCTAATGGATATCTGTATTTTTCCTTGAATGACTTTATCTCTGAAATTAGATGTCTTTTCACTATATGATCCAATTAGTGAAATAATGCATGAATATAAAGTATCTATGTACTGGTAATGTGATCTTTCTGCTGGTGTTCCTTCAGTATCTTAATTTTATGTTGTTAAAAACTCATTCTGATGATAGGTAGTTATAATTTTCTGTCTGAAATATGTTCAGACATAAAATTATATCTTTTAATTTAGTTGAGATTTAATGAAGAAGGCCTTCTATCTAAGACTGTAAATTCTGTAATGTTACTACTCAGATAAACATACTTTTGGTTTGCTCTATAAAGGGCAATTAGTCTTTAAAACCCTAACAATAATTAAAGTTCTACAAAGGAAGTTGTTACATTACAGGCCTTTTCAACAATTAGCAGAATGGGGGAAAATTGATGATCTAATTTTTTATTTTTTTCTTCCCCAGGAAAGAAAACGTGAAGATGAGGAGAGGAAAGCAAAAGAATTAATTATTTCTTCACCTAACACTGAGTAAGTACTATGACAGTTAATGAATTATTTCTGTGTCATTTATTCATCCTTTCAGTCTAAATCTTTGAGATATTCCAACAGCCCTTTAGACAGTTGTCAATTTTACAAAAATTGTAACGTACTTTCTTTTCTTTCTATCTTTCTTCAAACAATTAACTTTTCAATCTAATTATTTCTTTCTGGTCCTAATCACAATGGAATATTTTAACATCAAGAAACTTTGCTTGTTTTTGTGCATATTTATACATTTATGACATTAATATACCAATTTTATTTCTATATATACTTTCACATTTGCCTTTTTGGCTGTCACTGTAAAATTGCAACACCTTTGCTCAAAGGATTTTCCAGGGTTTTTTTTTTTTCAGTGTCCCTTTGTGTACAAGGGTTGGAATTTTAGAGTGGAAGGACTCAAAATAGTAGTTAGTTGTTAGGGTAGTAAATGAGGATTAGCCTGAGTGGAGATGGCTTGAGACCAGCCAGTTCTAAGGGCACCTCAGCCTTCTGACTTTATATACTTGAAGTGGGATATAAATATTGTTTGAATTCCCTTTCTGGTCCTCTTAGTTAAATGAACTCAGTTTATCAGAAGCATTAGAACTAAAGTTATACTGAATTACAAAACAGCATTTTTTTAAGACTCATATCACAAGGAACTAACCATTCTGTCTGTGGTGTACCTGGTGTTATCCAATAGTGAGTACAGTGATGCTAATAGCTGCCTGCATGCCCTAGACAGTTCGTTTCCATTTCTACTAGGTAGGTAGGTAATCCTTGCACCAACATATATATATATAGATGGTATATGCATATATTTTTTTTTTTTTTTCATTTTCCTACACATCTTCGTTACCTGCCCCCACTCTCTCTTTCATAACTACCACTTCCTCTCTCCCTCGCTTTATCTCTTTACACCTACCTCTCTCCCTCGCTTTATCTCTTTACACCTACCTCTCTCCCTCTCTCTCTTCCACATCTTACTCTTTTTCTCATCTCTCTCCCTCGCTTTCATATCTTCCTCTTTTCTCAATTCTCTTTCCTTTCCTTTGTATCTCACATCTTCCTCTCCTCCTGTCACCTCACCCTCTCCCTCATATACTTCTCATTTTCCCCCTCTTCTCACTCCGTTTCTCTCACATCCTTCATCCTTTCCTGTCTCTCCCTCACTCTGTCTCTTTTTCTCTTCCTCCCTCTGTCTCTCTAACACCCCACACCCCCTCTCTTCCTCATATCACCCTCTCTCTTTCCTTCATATCTCCATCTCTCTTTCCCTATTCCCCTCTCTGTGTTTCTTCTTTTCTACCTCCCGCTATCTTTCACCTCCTCTCTATCCTCTACACCCTTTCTGGGCTTAAAAAACGAAGATGGCACCAAAGTGGGAGAAGAAAGAATTAAATCTTCTGTTGCGAGCATGGATGATTGCTAGTGGCGATCCGCCAAACAACATCATCACTGCTGCACTGAAAAACAATGGCTTTCACAGAACCACTGATCAGATGGAGCGGAAGAAGAATGAATTCCTCCAATCCTATACGCTCATCAGACCACACATTGACACCCTGGATGTCATAATCAAAAACTATTGTGGAAAGGCTGATAAGGATGGAGAAGATGAAAAGGAAACAACACCTGGAAGTCTCTTTGATCCAGAGGTTCCTCAAAAGAATGGATTACTCACCCCTGTGAATGACCAGGCAGAAAAGGATAGTGGAGCCAAGGAAGCAGCAACTAGAAGCCCCTCTGTACCAGTGGTCCTACAAAAGAAAGGAGCCCTCACCCCATTGGACAACCAGAGGAAAAAAGTTCTCACCACAAGAAAAGGAAGGATGGAACACAAACACAAGCATAAAGGAGGAAAAGGAAAAGGCAAAAATGAAACAATCAATTCGAAACCCCAATTCACCAAACAAAAAACAGAAAACCCCATGCTGGCATAGAGCCAGTCATTTTGAGTTGGGTATAATTTGACTATCAAAAACATATTTTTTACTAAATTTATACATTTTAGTTATTCTAAAAATGGGGAATCTAGAAGCAAGAAATAATTAAAAGAAAGTTAATTCCATGATGTGTTGTTTTATGTGCTTTTTTTTTTTTTTCTGTTGGCGAATGACAAAGGGTAACTAAAAATGGTAAATATTCTAACATTTGAAATGCCATAAAAACCCTTACGACATGATGAAATTAATTTCTTTCTTACTAAAACTTTGGCTAATATTCAGTAATACATATTAATTTCTTATAACATAAAAGAATTAACAACAACAATAGTAGTAATAATAATAATAATAATAATAATGATTTCTTTTATTATTAATGATAATAACACCAACAAGAAAAATGGCAACGATAACAATCACATTAGCTTTGATATAACATTACTAATCCATTGTTTTTCTTTCAGCTTTCGTAGCTGTTGAGTTGGTATGTTCCTTACTTTGTTGCATGCTGCATATGGGTGCAGTTGGTGATGGCTCCTCCTTCCTTTTTTTTTTGTGAGTGTGAAGGTAACCTTTGGTTGCTTGCTGGCTACACGGTGTGTAAAGGTTTTTCAGTGGTTCCTCATTCATTGTGGTTCCCCCAAATCTTCAAGCTACTGCAATAAATGTTTATACTTTTAAAGCTTAACTAGTTCAAGCATTTCTTCCGATTCTGAAGAAAATCAATTAATTCTAAGTGAATGCTGGAGTAAATTTATTACAAAATTTGGATGTTATTTCTCTTTTCTTTCTTTCATATCTCGATTCACCAAAATTTTATCAAACCATTCTTCACAACTTAGTATTCAATGGCAATCACAGAAAGGCAATAATCATATATTCTAACCTTCCAACAAGTTTAGTCTATCAGAATCTAAGACACTTTTCTGAATTGCTGAACTCAGATACTTTACAAATTCTTACCAAACTGATTAACGAACATTTACTGGTTTCAGAATATTGTGAACAAGCATGAACTGTGAGTCATTGCTTACCAAGCTTTTAATAAATTCCATAAACTTTTCAATGCTGCCATCTATATGGAAGTTTAGCAACAAGGAGGAATTTATTACTATCGATAGTAATTTTCTAAATTATCAACGCTTCCATTTCAAGCTACTTCTATATTCATAGGAACAAACTTAATGAGGTTCTTTTTTTATAAAACAGAAAATGCTTATTTATTACCAAACTTGGTTTGCTATAACAGGGATATGCCATAGAAGGTAACACACTATCTACCTTAAAAGCCTCTCATTAATTATTCCATCAGTTAAGTGAAACAAAATCACTGCAACTTGAAATCAAAATATGCACCTAGCTCACCAAAATTTAACCTACCATGTTCATCAAAGATAAAATGATGTATTTATTAAACTAGTGAGGGATCCACTTGACCTGCTAGAAACTATGTCCTACCATCTTAAAAAACAAAGGATACATTGGATAATGTAATATTAAGTATATGTCATGAGAAAAAGCATGTTGGTTACAACTGAAAGGTCTTTAATAATAGGTGTACTTGATCAGAGCTGATCGGGAACTAAACAACATAGTGATTCAGTGAAATGGGACCTTTAATGTAATCTATTAAATTTTCCAATATAGCAATCAACTTGTCAACAAACTCCCTAATACCTTTAAATTAGAGATTGCATCTTTACAATCCTAAATTTGAGGACAGCATACAATAATGATGAGGAAAGTGTGTCATAAATACCAATTATTTCTAAAAACCTATTTTGTTGAAAACCAGTTTCTTGCTTGAAAAACACATTTCCCCCTCCTTTTCATATTGACATTCTGGAATCTTTGGGTTTCACTATCTCCACAACGTGCTACATGATCTTTTCTCAAAATATACAATGTGCCTTGAAGGAAGCCAGATTTTGATTTTTCAAATTGACAAACTATTCTGAAGTGCATGAATTCTTTGTATCTCCATTAAAAAGAAATTCCCGAGTGACTCTCATCAAAATAACTTTATTATTTTTTTCCTATAAATTTTGATATTTAAATAATGATACAGATTTTTGTTTTTTCTTTTTGCTTGTTTTATTTTTATGTTAAATTTTGAAGCTATTTCTTTCTGATTTGATTTGTCAAATAAAAGTTCAAAAGCTTTCATTTAATGCAGCTTTGAAATAACAGTGTGGATAGAAAATTATATTACTTTTGGATATATACATAAGCCAACTTTTTAAAGTTATGGGTGTTTGTGCAGTTGAAGCATTTTTCCCTTTTAGTATATTATTTATTTGTTTGATACAAAAGTAATAATGGTAAGGTATAGAATATTAACTGGATGTATGGTCATTTGCTTCAGAAGAAATTTGTTTCAACCATTTTTTTTTTTAAATGTGAAAGACAAATTATTTTATCTTTTTTTTTTCTTCCCCCCCCAGACCGAGTTCTTTTGAACCTGATCCATTGCAAGCATCTGAGGGTCACAAAATGGTACAGAATTTACTGCGTCGTTCAATGAGAGAGAAATCCAATAAACCCATGACGACTCTGCAGCGTTCTGGAAGCTTCACTCAACAACCTTCTACCCAGAACAACAACAACAACAACGAGGAACAGACTCGTATCGAGAGCCCACCAGTGTCTTCCCTTCTTAATAAAAAGGAGAAAACTGAGGACTTGAATAAAATTAGGAGAACCACTAACCTAAGTTTCCGACGTAAAACTCACAGCTTTAAAGAAAAATATCACCTTCCAGACAACCTACATTTTCCAGAAATTGAAGGCTTTCTTGAAAGAAAGCATGAACTACAGGCCGGAGGCAAAAAAGCAGCTCTTCGCTCTTGGAAAACATTTTATTCTGCATTATGTGGCAAAGTTTTGTGTTTTTTTAAAGATAAAGATGGTATGGAAGATATCTGAATTTTTATCTCAAATTCAAAGTTATAAAATATTTTATTTGAAACCCCATTTTTAGCTATATCTTTCTTGGCAGAAGATTCATTAAATTATTTTCTTTGTAAATTCTAAGAATTTTTATATCTAACATAAATTTCAATAATTTCTAGGCTAGAAGTTTTAAACTTTTGAGTTTGATTGCACGTTTTGTTATTGATAATGAAAATTCAAATTTTCAGACTGAGGTATAAACGTTTTTTTCTCTTTCCCCTCCACAGCATTAGAAGATAAAATACCTGCTGCACATAGCCTGAATATCAGCAAAGCAATTTGTGAAGAAGCAACAGATTATACAAAGCGAGAAAATGTTCTGCGATTACGACTCAAAGATGGTGCTGAATTTTTGCTAGATGCTGGCAGTCGAAAAGAAATGTCAAACTGGCAGGAGAAGCTTTGTTATTGGGCCAGTAAGTATTTGTTTTATGACAAATAAGTTTTGAATTTCATTTGAGAGAAAGGAATATTAATTTTGCAGTTATTAACATATTTAAGAAATTTATAGATGCTTTTTCCCTCTCTCTCTCTCCACTCTTTATGTAGTTACTGTAGAACCAAATGTAAGTCTTGGCAATTTTTTTTTTTTAATTCTTCAAAATGTTCTTGATTAATTTAAATACAGATGATACCTCAGAAATCTGATACAATGGCAAGCAATGTATGTAGAATTTATAGAACTTATCTCATTTAAGAATAACTCTTCTATGTCTCAAATCTTAATAAAACATAAAAGAAACACTGTAGTATATTGATGGTTTGGGGTATGATTTTAATAAAATGGTTTACAATGGCTACACTGATTTATTTTATTTCTATGTACCTTTCATTGAAAATTCATGGAGGAAATTGTAAAGAAAAATCAGGTCTTCTAGAGCCATTAGCAGTTTATAAAACTGGAATGTACCCCAGGATTTATTTTTATTAAATGTAGATAGTGACGGAGCTCCTGTCATTAAGCAAATGTGATGATTATCTTCAAGGATATATATATATATCTATTGCAACTAATATTTCCAGAAGATATAATAACCTATTACTAACGACTAGATGAGACATGTCTAATGTATTAACCTCTTCAGAAATATTATGAAACTAGCTGACGTAGCCAGTAATTCCTGGAAGAGCAGGGCTTATCCCTTTGTTCCATTCTCATAATTGTTTCGCTAATCCAATAACAATACAAAGCATGTAGCCCTGAAAATGGATTTTGTGCATTTACAGAGAATATTGAACTGTCTTAGACAGGATCTTCTTTTTAGGAATTCCCAATAAGTTATGAATACCCAATTTGTTCATCATTATATTCACCCTCTCACCCATTCTCTCTCTCTCCCATACACTTTTGTAACCTCTACCCATACTCACTTTCTGCCCTCTTATTGCCACTCACTTCTCACCTCATATCCACCCTTACACCTCACCACTATTTTTTATCTCTTTCCAGTTCTACTCCAACCACTCCTACCCTCTGGTCTATAATGTAACAAACAGTGTTACATCATCGACCTCTACAGCAAGAAACCTGTTCTATTCTGGTCCCTTTTCTTTATTTTAACCCCTCATCCCATCCCATACCATAAAGCTGTCTCCATTGCTACTTACAGCCCCACTCAGTTGAAAGGAATCTTAGTTTTGCAGTCTGCATAATGACCTTACTAGTGCTGGTGCCACTAAAAAAACAGATACCCAGTGCACACTGAAAAGTGTTGGTTTTTAGGAAAGGGGGTACCCAGCTGCAGAAGCCATTCCAAACTAAACAATGGAGTACAATAAAATCTTTGAACCACTTGAATCTTGTCAGATCATCCGATCCATGCCACTAAGGAACATGGGCATTAAACAATGATGGTGATGATTAAGATTTTATATATATTTAAAATACACATTCAGTAGTTTTTCATTTAATTTCAATTAGATGATGTTTATATTTGAATCCCCAAAAAAAAGGTTGATTTCAACTGACAGTATTTTTTTTTTTTTTTTTTTTTTTTTTTTGTTAATATGCATTAGATTTAGATTCTAAACTGAAAATCATGAACATATGTTTAACAAACCCTTTAAAAGCCACAAAAAAAATGTTTCTATTTGACAAGGAACTGCAAATTTTCTACCCATCCACCAATAGAACATTTCAATGAAGCAGCTACAGACCCGTTGTCCAGCCTTATTTACAGAGGACCATTGTTAATATGTTGTTTCTCCTTAAATTACTGTTGTTTGCAGCTGAGAGCAGTGAAGATGTGAACATGGATTTAGATCTTGACATGGACATAGATGACTGCTGGGATTCCTCCCAGCAGTCTGCAAATTCATCACCAACACATCAAACAAGAGGAGGTGAAATCTTTGTCAAATACTGGGGCTTTTTTAAAAGGCTTTTATGTTTTTTAATGAAATTTTTGTTTTACTTTCTGGCTTGGATTTTTCTGCAGATTTTTCTCACTCTAAATAACATGTGCACCAACTGTCTACTTTCTTTTTTGATTTTGTTGTAAAAGTTTTGAGAACTTGCTTCTGATTTAATATTAACTTGAAATACTTTTACCCTCTTACATCCATCTTATTGCTTAGTATTCTGCTGTTTATTCCAAAGCCTTTTTGCTGTTTATTTTCTTAAGTTCTCTTTCTCTCTCCCTCTCCCTTTTATTAACAGATGACCAATTGTTTCTCTAGAATTGATTTTAAATAAGCTCTCACATAGATTGTTGGTAAATAGAATCTAACGGTGTTTGTACTGAGATCATTCCTTATGTACCTGAAGTGAATCATCTGCAACCAGTAACCAAAATTGAGTCGTAGGTTTGCTTGTGTCATTGTGTGTTGGAAGATAATGTTAGTTATTACAAGTTAAAAACTTAGAGCAAGCTTTCAAATTGTCAACTGAGTACATATTTAATTTCACATTTGGTTGATTTTGTTTAAGGAAAATGTTATTTGAAAAATATTGTCTAACTTAGGTGCAGGCATGACTGTGTTAAGAAGCTTGCTTCTCAACCATGTGCAAATCGATCGTCGGAACCGGGTGGAGGGGCAAAAGACCAATCGAGCCGTCTAGTAGCTGGTTCCCTCCGAAGTTTCCCTCAGGATAGCTGGTACCAGCGGGAGAACGACACACAATGGTTCAGGGCTCAGTCCCACTGCATGGCACTTTAGGCAAGTGTCTTTTACTATAGCCTCAGGCCAACCAAACCTTGTGAGTGAATCTGGTAAATGGAAACTGAAAGAAGCCCATTGTATTTATATGTCTGTGCATGTATGTGTCTTTGAGGCCATGTTTCTACCTCATCACCACTTGACAACTGACAGTGGGAATGAACGCAGAACCATTTGGTTGGTAAGCAAGCTACTTACCACACAGCCACTCCTGCACCATAAACATTTGTTATATATGTCATAGTAACTGAAATCTCAATACAATGTCATTTTCCTGAATGCCGTAGAAGTCATATAACTGAGTAAGCATATTATCTGCCTGCCAGCCGTTTGATTTTTAAGTTCAAATCCAGTGCAAATTGTGTATTTAAGATGTACATTACTTTTACATAGCCTCATTTCATCTTGCTCTAAAGGAGTGAGTCTCTGTGTGGTTTTGCTCCCTGACATCAAATCCTAGTCATAAAACAGAACATATTGGACACCCACCGAATAGCTATGTCTAGAATACCTTTTGATCACTAGTTTACTTGATCTGGAGCTAACTGTATATGTCCTGTTTCATTAAAAAATTACTACATTAATTGTAGCTTAACAATAGAGCAACATTGTCATTTATAAGTTTTAAAATGTTTTTCTCTAAAGTAAATAAGAAACTCCAAGTTTCTTATTTGTAAATCAAATATGGAAGTTTTTTTTTTTTGAAAATTGTGTAATTTACCACTTTTTCTTTTATTGATCATTGAGGAGCTTCCTGATAAATCTGGTTTTAATAAATTGCAATATTTTGCTACCATACAAGGGAAAGTAGCAGAGTTTATTAGACACTTTATTTCCTCTTATCAAGTGGTTTCTTGAATTGTCTATTTTTTCTACTCAAAACAAAAAAAAAAAAAAACAATATAATAATGATTGGGATTATTCTTTAAAATCCTTTTGTTGCCATATTTCTGTTGAGATGTTCTGTTTCTTTCAATTAATTTTAAATATAACAAAGATTTTAATTCAGAACTCTTGAAAACAAGACATTTGTACAACAGCTCTAGAGGTGGTTTCAGGTGGGTTGGTATGAAAACGGTTAAACAAGAACATTAGATATTTTACTACACACACACACATCTGTCTGTGTGTATCTTAGAGACTAAATGTTTATAGTTTAAGTTTCACTCTTTTGGGGTTTTTATATGATTAACACACTTTTTTATTCAACATGTTTATCATTAATCATGCTTTGCATATTTGTGTGTGTTTAAAAAAAATCTTTTGGCAGTTTTGTTTCTCTTTGGCTCTGTTAATTATTTTTTTTTTAATATATTTCAAACTTGAATTGGTCCAATTTGAACTTGATTTCCTTTCACCACCCTTTACTTCATTTTTTAGCTTCTTAACCCTTTTGTTACCATATTCATTTTGATATGCTCCGTGTTTCTTTCAATTATTTGAAATATAACAAAGAATTTAGTAAAATAACTTGGGCTATCATTCAGCTATTGTTTGGAGCATAAATTGTGACTCAGGTTTGGAAGATTTTAATTCAAAACTTATGAGAGCCACTTTCAGCTGCTGAGTAGGTAACAAAAGGGTTAAACAATTTCACTTCACTTAACAGCTACTTTTATCACCATCAGCTGATACTTTCAATATCCAGATTCACTTGAACATAAACAATTTCATGCTATTTTCTTTTTTTTCTTTCTCCTTTTGCTATCATTGCACACTCACTGACCAACTTTCACTGCTTCTTTTGGAACCCATGTACAATATTCTTCCCAGCTTCTAAATATTGGGGGGATATTTGATGATTAACTTTATTTCCTGTATGATTAGATTTCTTTGTATCAGTATTTATAGCTGTCTTTAGTTAGTACACAAACGTTGGATACCAGTAAACAATCGAGCTAACAAGGGAGAAACTTGCTCCTTCTGCTAGAGATAGCTGCCAAATCTTCCTCAAATCTCACCATATCATCTTGAACAAAAACATTGAATAATGTAGACCTGAGCTCTCTGAATACAAGAGAAAAGGTTGGCTTGTCATGGCTGGAATGGCTTGCTTAACCAAGGCTGTGCTGGACTAAACAACTACCAGTAAACAATTTGTTTATACAAATAAATTCTGTCAATGTGAGATTGTAAAAGAATAGAAAATCTGGTTATGCATGAAAGAAAAAGCAGCAATGTCTCTTCTTTAGTATATCAGATGAATATTTTCATAAAAGTCGAAATTTGAAGAAATTCTGTGCAGTGTAGAGTTCTAGAAGAATTATAAATTCAGTTGTTATCAGAAGTGAAAGATCTAATGTTTCAAAACTTTACTTTTCATCTGAGATGATGGAAAAGAGAGAAAATGGTGTTAGTACTTTGTGGAGGCCAATATTTGATAACTTACAGCTAAAAATATAGCATCACTTTTTACGAAAGGCAAGTTACTGACATGTTACATTCTTCACCATATATGTCAATTATGTTCATCAAATTCCTCTAGAACTCTCCTATGTACACAGTTTGTCTTTATCATTGTCAAAGTGTTTGTTCATAATCCATTCTGCCTGTCTCCAACTTCCATATTTTGATTTAATCCACAGTATTTTTTTTTCTATTTCTTCCAATTAAAAAATGTTAAACAGTATATGAAATATTTGCAATTAGTGTGTGTGTGTGTGTGTGTGTGTGTGTGTGACCCTAATTTTTAATTGAAGTAAACTTGAAATTCATTTGTGTATTTTTCTTGAATTATTATAAATGTTTTCAACGTAACACCCATTGTTGAACATCAAAAAGAATTTCAGATTAACAATCTTGCACTTTCAGTCAATTGTTTGTTTATTTCTAAATATAGGAAATTCATAGTTCAAATTTAAATTTAATTCTGATCTAATTGATAAAACTAGATCCAAAGACTAAGCTTATATGTAGTTACCTAAAACTCCTGAACATGCTTACCGATCAGCTGAAGTACCCTGAATAAGCAGAAGTACTCTGAATTAAATAAGGCTTCAAATTTTGCTTCTTCTTTTATATTTCTTTTGAAAATCAACTAGTTTAGTTTTGCTGCAATTTTACCACTAACAATTTTTATTCTGCATTATCAAAAAAATGTCTTGGAATCAGTATCAAAATTATTTAATTTATTTTAGTTTAAAATGAATTTGTTAATGTCAGTTTTAACTTGATGAAATTTTTTATGAATTTTTAAAATATAAAGCAACTTCTAATAAGTTATAACTTGATAGCAACAATGATTATTTTTATGTATAATCATTGTATTTTTATTAAACTTTCTTAATATAAGTTCCATTTTTTAATAATTTATTCATTTATTTTTTATTTTATTTTATCAGAAGGACTTAAATTTGACTAAGATTTGAGAGTTGATCTGAAACTTTTGTATCTTATCACAAGTTTGTCACTTATGTTTTTTACCTTTTTGAAGTTTATTGAAGATTACATTTGTATACAACACGTTTTAGTTGTATTTACATTGTACAACCATGACAGGATTATTAATTTAGATAAATGGTTTTTTGTAAGGTTTATTTAGTTTTGAATATTCTTTAGTTTAATATATGTGAAATCGTGTTATACTTTTACCATGTAATATTGTTGAAATATTTCTATGTTATTCTAGTTTCTTCAGTTAGACTGAATCTGCCTCCTTCTAGGTTGAAAAAAAAGATTTCATTATCTTCTTGACAAAATTCAAAACTAGACATTCCTTCTCATATTTATCTCGAGTCCATTTGCGACTTCCTTAACTGTTTCCATAATCACATTTTTCAGTGAGAGGTTAGTACTGTTTATTGTGTTATGGATTCAGCTTTTAAATAGCTTATTGTCCACTCTGTGGATCACAACACCCAGTTCAGATAGGGGTTATTGTATATACTTACCTCTTTGGTGCTGTACTTGTGATAAGATGCAAATTTTTTGGCCATCACTCTCAAACAGATTAATACTTCTAGTTACAAGTATTCATTTTTATTTCTTTTATAATACATCAACCTGATTCTCTTCAAAGGCAACTTCACAAAGAGAAATTAATTTCTTGCAAAATTATAATACCAAAATTAAAAACAATATGTCAAGTTAAAATATGATATATTAATCTCAGACTGCAAAATTCTCTCTCTTTATATTTGAGTAAATATTCTAAAAATGAAGGAGTTTTCAGACATTTAATATTCAGAGCTGGCAGAAACGCTAGCACGCTGGGCGAAATGCTTAACGGTATTTCGTCTGCCGTTACGTTCTGAGTTCAATTCCGCCGAGGTCGACTTTGCCTTTCATCCTTTCGGGGTCGATTAAATAAGAACCAGTTACACACTGGGGTCGATGTAATCGACTTAATCCATTTGTTCGTCCTTGTTTGTCCCCTCTATGTTTAACCCCTTGTGGGCAATAAAGAAAGAAATATTCAGTATGTTTGTTTCAGTTTTTATTTCATTTTAATATAAATGTATGCATTGTTACTAACAGCAGTGGAAACAGATGAAAACATCAAAACAAATACCATTAAAGATGCTATACCTGCAACTGTGACTGAAGAAACCTATAATGTCAAAATTCACCGAAGTCCTTCTCCTCGACAGATGCATCCCAATTCTTCAGAAAAGCCACATGCGTCATCAAAAGGTCGATCTTCTCAAGTCCATCCTACTAACTTGCCAGGTAAGATATGCTCAGTTATGTTATACCTGACATTTCAAAACAACAGCTTAAAGCAAAGAAAAATTCAGGTGTCAGAGAAAATAGGATGCTGGGAAACTTTCTCCAAACTATCACTTGTAATACTGGAGTTGTGGCTTTATACCTGAGTCAAGCACAGGTAGAGGTGTCATGCTATAGAGAAGATACATAGCTACCCTGCATTTATATAAGGGTGGGTGAGAATATCTGGGAGAAAGAGATGGTTATGATGGAGTGCCAGAACAAAATCTTCAAGGAGCGAGAGATAATATTTGCAGTGGATC
>NC_068989.1:213294-215174 GCF_001194135.2 Octopus bimaculoides
GTTGCTTATTATTTGATTTTAATCACCCATCCTTTTGGGATGTGATATTCGGGTGCCTTCGCATAAGTACCATATTCAAGCCTTGAATCTATATATATATATATATAAAGATGGGCTACTTTCAGTTTCCATCTACCAGATCCACTCACAAGGCTTTGGTTGACCCAGGGCTACAATAGAAGACAGTTGCCCAAGGTGTCATGCAGTAGGACTGAACTCAGAGTCATGTGATTGGGAAGCAAATTTCTCACCACACAACCACACCTGTGCACACACACACACACACACACACACACACACACACACACACACAAAACTATTGTAAGCATTATAATTAAAGCAGGTTATATCTGGACAAAATTGCATTACTGGTCAGAGGTCAGTGATAAAGATTGTTTAATGCAGAAATATTGTTTTTTGTTGTTTTTTTTTTAATTCCTATAACAATGCACAAACATAAATATATATTTGTATTTATCTTCCTCTTGAACTCTGCAGACCGTGATGTAATGATTAAATTAGTATTAACATGCTTATTGCTCTGAGCATCAAACATCCAATGAGAAATAACTGTGTTGTGAAGAAAAGAAAGCATCGGCTCAATGCTTAATATTCATCATCATCATAGTTTAATGTCCACCTTCCATGTTGGAATGGGTTGGATGGTTTGACAGGAGCTGGCCAGATAGAAGTCTGCACCAGACTTCTGTGTCTGTTGTGGCACTGTTTTTACAACTGGATGCTCTTCCTATCACCAACCATCCAGTAGAGTGGACTGAGTGCTTTTTATGTGGCACTAACACAGGGAAGGTCAATCTTGGCATGGTTTTTACAGCTGGATGCTTTTTACGTGGCACCTGCACTGGCAGGGTCACCATGTAACTTGCAAGAGAAAATGACCTTTGAGAGCAGGGGGAGCATTGGGGGAGGTGATCTTGTGTCAAGTGATGAAAGATTAGAGTGTGATAGAGAGAGAGAGAAACAGGTGTCTTGCTGTAGAGGAGGTATGTGGTCACGAAGCCAGAGTTAAGAAGAATGGGGACAGAAATAGGTATGCAGCTGCAAAGGAGATACATGGCTACCCAACTGGAAGGAGGAGCAAGAGAAAGAGAGAGAGAGGGAAACAGCATGTGTGCAGGAGAGGGATGGTGGAGAAGTGCCCAGGGTTATACAAACAAGGATCAGAGCATAGATGGGATGGTAGAGTGAGGAAGAGAGAGATAAATGGTGGCAAGTGCCAGGGCATAGCCTCAAGGTATGGAGGTCATAACATAAATAGCAGAAAGGCATGAGTAGGGAGTGGGGATAACAATGATAGAGTGAGCAGGGCAAGGATTGGGGGATGGGAGATAATCATAATGTATGAAGAGAAAAATGTGAGGCAGAAAAGAGATGTAGTTTGGTTTGTTGGGGTAGGGTGACAATTTTATTGTAATTGGTGTGGATGGAGCAGAATGCTTCTGGAACTCAGCAGGTCTAGGTGAAAACGCTTGACATGTTTTGCTACTCTTTACTCTTTTATTTGTTTCAGACATTTGACTGTGGCTGTAGTGACAATGCATTAGAGAGACTCGTGATGTCAGAGGAGAGAAATGTGAGCACATGGATAATGACTCACTTGCATATAATGAGGTGGACATGTTCTTGCAGTGCCAGGCATGTACTCAGGGCACCAGGCATGTACATACAGCCCCGAACACGTACCTGCGGCCCCAGGCATGTAGCTACTGCCCTGGGCACGTTCTTGCAAAAGCAGGTCCATTCTTGGAGCCCCATGGACACGTTTTTGCGGCGCCAGGCATGTTCTTGCGGCCCAAGGCATGTTCTTGGGGCACCAGGCACGTTCTTGCGGACCCAGACACGTACTTGCTGAGCCAGGC
>NC_068989.1:222247-233387 GCF_001194135.2 Octopus bimaculoides
CACGTAATTATTGCACGTTCTTGCGGCCCCAGGCTCTTACTTTCGGCGTCAGGCACATTCTTACAGCCCTGGGCACGTTATTGCGTCCCCAGTTACGTTCTTGCGGCGCCGGACACGTGCTTGCGACGCCGGGTACGTTCTTGCGGCCCCAGGCACCTTCTTGCTTTTCGAGGCACGTTCTTGCGGCGCCAGACACGTTCTTGCAGCCATCATCCATGTGGACACATTTCTCTCCTATGACATCATGATTCTCTCTAACACATTGTCTTGCAATTCACACCACTTCAAGTTTCTCTCTTTGGAGCCTTATTACATAAAAGGGAGCCATCATCCATGTGGCCCATGATAGCATGAGGTTGATAAGTGCAGCAGTGATGACAAAACTGACAGTTCTGTAGAAAATATAGTTAAAGGCAGAGGTTTAGAATGTTAAAGGAGAATGAAATAGTAACACATTATTTAGACTAGTTGCACTACTAAGTCTAGTTATAGTCTTTGCTTTTTTCAGTCCAGATTCATTCAGGTGGAAATGCCATATTTTCAACTTAATATAATTGTACCAGTAATATATACTACCTCTCTAGCTCTACTGCATCTCTTTCCTACAAAAATTGAGTTTACATCTTTAAAAATGTTGCTATATTATGTTCTCCCAGGTAAAGATGGTTTCGTATCCAAAGAGACTTCTGATTCCTGGGATGCCACCAGTAATTACAGTTCGTTGTCGCAAAAAACCCCAGAAAATAATGGTTTGTATATTTCATGCATTTTTTTTTTTTTGTTTTTGTTTTTAAATCTTTCAAAGAAAACTCCACTTACTTTCTCACATCACAGTTCATCCTATCATCGAAAAAAAAAAAAAATGACAATTCTATTAATTTTATTTCAGTTGTTAAGAGTTGTTAGTCACACAGAACAGGAATTAGTACGACAAGGCCTCTTGTCTGATACTCTAACAGCTCTGCTAGTTCACTAGCTTTATTTATCATGCAGAAAATATGAAAGGCAGAGTTGAATTTTGATAAATTTGAGCTCATTCTATAAGAAATTGGAACAAATATCTCAAAGTCTTGAGAGTATTAATCACGTTTTAAATGGGTGCAGTATACAAGCACAAACGGAGTACAAGTGCAGACATGACTGCATTGGAAAAAGAGTGATTTGGGATATTAGACAAAACAACAGAAAATTGGTGTGAACGCAAACCAGATAGAAAATGAGAATTACAAGATCTTAAGGGACTTTGCCATAAAAACAACTGACCATACTATTGAAGCACTTGATTAGAGCATTGGGTTCATAGTGAGTTTGATTCCTGGATTGGGTTGTGTGTTGTGTTCTTGAGCAAGTCACTTTATTTCACATTGCTCCAGTTCACTCAGCTGTAGAAATGTGTTGTGGCAATGTCACTGTTGCCAAGCTGTATCGGCCCCCTTTGCCTTTCCCATCAGTGGCATGGAGAGGAGGGGAGGCTGGTATGCCTGGGCTACTGCTCGTCTTCCATAAACAACCTTGCCTGGATTTGTACCTCAAAAGGGAGATACATTTGATGAAACAGCAGACCATCTCATCTTGGGATGTCCTGTGCTGACACCAAATGAATACAAAAATCGCCACAATAGGGTAGGACAGTATTTACATTGGAAAATATGTAAACACTACAAAATGAGCACTTGAAGGTAAAAATGTCACTACCCTCTGGGATTTTCCAGGCTAACTGACCAGACATAATTATTAAAGATAAGGAAGAAAATACTTGTAGATTAATAGAAGTGTTCCCACTGATAAAAAATGTATCTGAAACAGAATTTGACAAATTAAGTAAATATAAGGACCTGGAAATTGAAATACAAAAGATGTGGCATCTTAAAGCGAGAACTGTTCGTGTTATTGTAGGTGCCCTAAGTATGATAAGAAAGGGATGTCAGAAACATCTAGATAAGATCCAAGGAGAACCATGTCTCAGAGAAATCTAAAAGATTTTACTGACAAGTACTTCCCATATCCTTAGAAAAACCCTTTCCATTTAAATGTCTGTGTTGTATTACATGAAGATATTTCGCTACTGTCCCTGCCACTTCCCCTCCCCAAGCTTTCAGTCAAACTGTAACATTTCATATCCTTCACTTGCCCCAGGACACTGGGTATGTCTTGGCAAGTGATTGTAACAAACTTACAGATTAAATAGAAGATAAGAATTGTAGATTAAATTAGTTTTACTGAATTATTTTAGTCTCTTAGCATAAGAGTTGCTGAAGGTGTACAAAAGTATGTGCTTAGAGGTCAGTTGTGAATGCATGGAAATAAAAACTTGTGTTCATGACAACAATTTATCAATTTTCTCTCATATAAGATTTAGAAGTATGATTCATAAGATTTCAACTTTAGGTATTTTTTTAAAATTATTTTCTGTATATTTCAAATGACAATATATTTTTTCCTTCTTGTTGCAGACGTTGAAGCACTTCAAAGGGTAAATATTTTTGTTCAGTTCTTTCTCTAAGTTTCAAGTAGTTGTCATTGGAGTGTGTGTGCGTGCATACAGTAATATTTTGCTTAATTATTCCTTCCTTTGTTTCTTTTTTTTTTTTTTATAATTATAAAAATAGAAACATAATAGTTAACAACAAAATAATAATTGCTTTAAAAGTTTAATGACCTGATGTTACTAAGGTGTTCGTTAGTCATATAATTAGTTTGCTTGTTGATGATTTGTGCAGAGACTCTCTTCCTGCTCTGTCTAAAAGCTTTTTATGAATAAATTGAAACACTATGAAAATGCTGAAGCAGATCTAACAGTGGAAACTCCTGATTATTCCTCAAGTCTCAAGATTCAAATATTGTACAGAGTAGAAATGTTACTTCAAATATGTCATCTGTGCAAGATTTATAATTTAAAAAGATTGAGAGAAACAAGGAACTCTTGGCACATTTATAAAGTGAAAGGAAACTCCTGTATCAAGTGGTGAAACCAAAACCAGCAAAGAAATATCAAGTGATATACAAAAATTTAGATATTTTTGGTAGTTTATTATTTATGAATATTTAATCAAATCTTTGGTATGCATACATTTTTCTATTATTGTTCTTTATTTCGTACATTTAAAAACATGTGATCAGAATGTTACAGGCAAGTATTGCAAGATGGAGTCATGAAGCCAAGTCAACTGACAAGAGACCTTGGGGTAAACCAAGAACCAGATAGCTGGATAATATCTTGAGAATCCAACTGAAAAGTCTAATGACAGTTTCTTCTGAGATCGGATCCTATGGAAGAAGTGGCTGAGGACTCTCCCTCCGTGACCCTTCCAAGAACAGTGACGGGAGAAAATGAATAGATGGAGATGTCTGTTATTAGTCACTATGTCTGTTACTTCTTAAAAATTGTCAGAGATCTACAGTGAAATACTTGCAGATTATTAACTAAAAAAAAAGGGGGATAATAGTGTATATAAGATAAAAACTAATTAGAGTACAGATCATAAAAATCTTTATCAAATTTTTAGTACTTTCTTTCCTTTTCTTATGATGAAGATATATAACAAGTGGAGGGGGGGGAGGGTTATGGTTGAATGTACATAAAATTATTGAAGAGTGAAATAACAAGGTATTAAGGAGGGCTTAGCAGAGGAGTAACTTTTGTTTGTATGGATTAAAAGGTAATGCTTTTTGTTGTGGTCAAGTGGTTAGAACATTTTTAGTTTTGTCAGGGTTTTCTGTGGCTCCTCCTTTTATCTTCTCAAAAAAATTATAGCCTGTAACAGTAATGTTTGGATTTTCCTATCTATGATTTATTCTAGCTGGACATTAGCTACTGTTAAATGTTTTGGGTGATTATTGATTTGCTTGTATGTTAAGTACATGTTGTATTTCTTCTACATAGCTGTGTAAATTTCTTTCAGCGGCCGATGTCATCCAGCTCAGTTGAAAGTACCACGGATCTTGAGCAGATGAGCACGAAGATTCCTGGCGGTCATCAATTCATGCCTCAGACATTTGAAGATGATGATGATAATTTAAAACTAGAAAAGGAGAAAAAAAAGAAAGGGTTTTCTTCTTTTTTCAGAAAGAAGAAAGACCACAAAGAAGTGAAGAAAGATAAAAATTAATTCATTCCATTGAAGCCTGTGTTCCTAACTGTTCATTCCCCCCATTCATCTGCCAGTAACTGCTGTACAGTTTTATGACTTTCTTTCTCTGCTGGACGTAGAGAAATGTCAAATCTAGATTTATAATTTGAAGCAACACATTCCAAATAAGCCTTATGCAGGATTTTGTTTGTTTTTTTTTTTTTTCTGACAGAATTTTCTAGAATTTCATTCCAAGTTTTCCTCTCTTTCTACATGGCATCAATTAAAGAAAATGTTCTATGACTTAATATTTACTTCACCTCAAATTTCAACCCCTATCAAGAATTTGTTTAACGTCCTCTATTTTTAACCCATAAATTATTTCACACTAGCATTGTTTCTAATTATCAAAAAGGGGTCAGCTAAAAAAAATATCCTTGGAGAAGATTAATCTTAAAACCAAGTTTGGATCCACTGTAGATTTATACCAAAATCCAAGCTCATGTATAATGATGGCCCAAACTCATTTATTTGTTTTATAAGATGAAGAGATTCATCTGGTACTTTTCAAACTGTCTGTCGTTTCATTAATTTTTTTTTTTAATTCTTAAATTTCAAAGGTGCAAGGAAATTTTTTTTTTTTCTAATTTTGTTTTGATGTTTTTGTTTCTCAGATTTTATTAATTGTGTGTGTGTTTTTGTTACTCAAATTTTATTACTTTATAAACACAAAGGCACACACATAAACATTAATATTCATCATCTTGATGTCCCCATGCTTTTCCATGGTTGCATGAGTTGGATGGCAGATTTTCTACAGCAGATGCCCTTTCCTGTATCCACACAAAGAAACAGACATGCTTTTGCCAAATATTGGAAAGGAATGACAGTGCCAGTCATTTACAACTCTCACTATGATGTCAAGTCAAAGGTCAGAGCTACACACACACACACACACATTATTATATGGCTGTGTGGTAAGAAGTTTGCTTCTCAAGTACATGGTTCCGGATTTGGTCTTACTACATAGCACTTTTGGCAGGTGTCTTTCACTGAATCCTTGTAAATGTATTTGATGAATGGAAACTGAAAGAAGCTCATCCTATATGTATGCTTGTATTACTGTCCCCTTGCTTCAACACTGTATGTGAGTTGTAAATGAGTCTCACTGTTATGCAAGCAGTGTTATTCATTTTCAATCTTTCATGAAAACTTATCTGGTCATGGGAAAATATTACCTTATTTGGATATGAGGGTTGGCAACAAGAACGCCATCTGGCGGTAGAAAATCTGCCTCAACAAATTCCGTTGAATCCATAGAAGCAGGGAACCATGGACATTAAATTGAGGATATGTTTTTCTTTGTTTCTTTTTTTTATCAAAACTGAAGCTGAGAGTTTGTCTTACAACTCAAATTTCAGTTTCAATAAAAAAAACATCTACATGTATTAACCCCTCTTCATTCTTCTGACATAATTCTATATATTATAAAATATTGGTTTTTGTGTGTGTGTGTGTGTGTGTGTGTATAATGTGAAGACAGCGAAACATACAAATATGAAATAACAGGTTCGTTATTAGTGAAAAGTTAAAATTCAAGTGTTTGTAGTTTTCCTACAAAAGCTTGAACTTAATGAAAAGGCTTGTTTGATAATGTTAATAATCTGTTGAATTTATACGTGTGTGTGTGTGTGTAACAAGGCAGAAAAATCAGGTTTATGAAGGATCCATTGAGTAAATTCAACATAGATTATTAACATTATCAAACAAACCTTTCTCAAAACACTAATTTTCATGAAGTTCAAGCCTTTATTGGAAAACTATAAGCACTTGAATTTCAACTTCTCATAAATAACTACCCCGGTTATTTTGTATTCGTAATAATTGCTTGTTTTCATTCTGGTAAAACACCATGACAGTCAAGACATCTCATGTACTAGGACATCTTTTTTTGGAGTTTTTATAATGCTTCACTGTATAACCTAACTGACAATTTAGTTACTGTCCACAATATGCCAAAACATTTAATAGCATAATATTTACTACAATATTGTTGATCTACTGAAGGAACAAGCCCAGAGCCTTGAACTAAAAACATGCCTTAACTCAGTTATTCAGTTTGTTTGTTTTTGTATTTTGTTTGTTTTCAAGCAGCTGTTCTACTGTTTGTGTAAGATATCAGAGGAACAAAGATTTGATAGAAACTGTAATTTTTCTATAGTAAATAAAATATTAAAATTTGGAATGATATGTGTTGTATTTCATTTAAATGTTTTTAATGAACTATAAAATCTTCAGCTCAACCCTCAGGAAAACCATAGCAGTATGGAAAACAACATTCAACTCCTACTAAAGGTGACGGTAAGGGATAATGAAGGAGATGATGATGATGATAAAAAGAGAGACCTGTATAAATATAATACTGTTGACAGATTTATTATTTTGACTAATTCTGAAATTCCTCCTCTGAAAGTAGCTACTTTGAGTAAGAGAGCAACTCAAGGTCATCGAAGTGACACTAAGGTCCAATTATACGAAGCCCAATATATCCATCATGACCACCCATCTGATAAGGGTCCATCATGACCACAACTGCACAACATGGTGAGCTTATATCAAAATAAAAAGCACATGACCTTGCAGTTAGAATTTTCTTCAGGTTGAGTAGCTCATCTTCCTCAAAAGGTCCCTGAATAAGGTTCGTTCAAGGATGATGAACAAAACACCCATGTTTTCAGATGTAAATTATTCAAACCCCAAAGAATTCTTCGCAATACACAGCTATGATGTCCCCCCCCCCACTACTTCTGCTCGTGATCACAGCTGCACATATCATCAGCCACTAAGGGACATTCTCAACTGGTTAAGGGACAAGCAAATATGTAGTATTGAGCAGAATATTGTAGCCTATCAATGTATATGAGAACACTTCCAATCAGTTAAGATCAGAAGCCACGAGAGCCACTGCCTGGTACTACATCCTTACAGAGTCGATAAATTAAGTACCAGTGAGTACTGGGGTCGATGTAATCACCTATCCCCCTCCCCTCAAATTTCAGGCCATGTACTAGAAAGGATTATTATTATTATTATTACAGATGAATTACTCTGTGTCCTGATATTTGCCAATTTTCTAAGTTACATCATGACTTGTTTCATTATTTTGAAGTTTATTAATAGAGGTTTGTTGGTAATTAGTTGCTACCTGTTTATTTTAAATCATGAATTTTTTTTTTTTTTCTTTTGTAAATCAAGTTAGTTTTTAAAGTATTTTTATCTTTTATTGTCAAGCCAGTATTAAGAGAAAACAAGAAAAGCACTCATGCAAGTCACCCAGTTTATGTAAAAGGTGTCACTGCTTATCTGTGACTTCAGTTATTTACGACACCAACAACTTGCTACATAATTACATTGTGTCATGGTATATAACTTTGCATTTTGTATTTATCACTTGTTGTGGGTTTATAGTTAAGCTCTCCCGTCACAGTTAAAGATTCTCCTAGTATGACTGTTTCACTTTAATGCCATTCAAAAAGTCCTGAATCTCACCATTTTGGTCAACACTTGTTTCCATATACGTCAAACATTATTAACAGAGATGAGCATTAATACAAAAAAAAAACTGATAACGCCTAATTATTGTCTTTTTTTATGAGAATGACATGTCTGACTAATGAACACTAGTAATTCTTTTTTTGGGGAATATGCTCATATTTCATTGTCCATCCATATATATATATATATATATATATATATATATATATATATATATCTACTTAATGATTTCTCACTCCTTCAGCAACAACTGTGAAGTATTTGTTTTGCTGAAGAGGTTTAGTAAGAGCAAAACATGTTCAAAGTTGTCTTTTGTACTTGCTTCTCACCATCATTTAATGTTTGTTTTCCCTACTGGTATGGATTGGATAGTTTGATCAGAGCTGGTAAGATGGAAAGCTGCACCAGGTTCCAGTCTGATTTGACTTGGTTTCTGTGGCTGGATCCCCTTCCTAACACCGACCACTTTACAGGGTGCTTGGTGCTTTTTACATGAACCTGCACAAGGGCACGTGCGAGGCAAAAACCCCTTCAGCTGAACATTAACAATTCTGCTGGGGTGGACGGATTTTCTTGAGTATAGCAGGTGCTAGATATCTCGGTCCTTTATCCTCTCCTTTGTGAGGCTCATTCAGAGATTGGCCTTCAGTACTTCATCCCATGTCTTTCTAGGTTTCCTCTCTTCCACTAGTTCCATCCATTTTAAGTAATCAGCACCTTCTTTATGCAGCTGCCTACATCCATACACATTACATAACCAAACCAAGCACAATCTTCTCTCTTGCACACTGCATCTAATTCCTCCTATGTCTAATTTTTCTCTCAATACATTAACACACTGTTATACTTGTACACTTACATGGCACATCCAGTAGAGCATACGAGCTTCATTCCTCTCAAGCCTTTATATGTCCCCTGCATTCAGGGCCCACATCTCACTACCATGTAGCATTTGCTGTTCATATACATGCATCATACAATCTTCCTTTCACTCAAAGAAAGAAAGACCTTTTGTTGCAAACAGAGGTAGAAACTCTCAACATTTTCTCCATCCTATTCTTATTCTAGCAATTACATTTTCCCTATATCCTTCCCTACTACAAATTAGGCCTCATTGACAGCAGAGCCAATGCCCCTCAGGGGCATTTGGGAGAATGTTGGATGAATTCAGTAATATTTTAATAGAAGTTTTTCCTCACTGCATTAATACTTTTAGTGAAATTCTATTAAATTATGTCAGCAGTAAATAAAAATTATCAGTTTCCGTGCGGGTGATGTTTTTAAAGGATTAACTTCAAGTCATTATTACTTAGACTGGATGAACCAATGAAGTCTTTATATCAAGGTCCAAATCCTTTTTCAATCTAAAGAATCCTATTTAACCAAATAAAACAGAAACTATTATTACTTAGAACTGAAGTCATTCTTCCTTTACCGTAAAGATTTTCCCTAAGTTTAAATAACTTGACATCACTTCATGAGGTAGAAACTCTTTTAGCCAACCAGAAACTTTCAGTTTTGGAAAGGTTTTGTTAAGAGGTTAAAGAATTGCTTAACGTACTCTATGCACACTGTAAATTTTTGAGAACATCACCCTTAGAATGCTATCAGACATTATTATGTAAAGGAAAACTGACTGAAAAGTCTCAGGTATTGCAGTTAGTCACTCAGTTGAATAAACATCCATTATGGGCAATAGAAGTTCTCTTATATTGAATAGCAACAAATTGTGCCTTAGCATAAGGTTGCCAGTGGATACATGCCACTGACAAAAGCCAATTAGGCAGTCATGTGCAACCAACCTTCTCACTACTGTCAAACTGTTGAACCCACGTCTGCATCAAAATATGAATGCTTAATGAAGGGCACGTTTCTGTGTGTGTGTGTGTGTGTACATATCTATGATACCCAGTCTACCAGCCACTCCAATTTCTGTCACAATCATTTGCAAGTCAATCTTCCTTCACATTCTTATGGGACATCCTGTTCGATCCCTCTATTATACTCCTACTTGGCACAAAGCCACTTCCCACAGTTCCACTCTCTCTCTTAACTGAGGGGTCTTCATCCCACAAGTTACTTGGCAACCTTGCTGATGTTGGTGCCATGTAAAATGTACTCGTACCCAATCCACACTCTGTAAAGTGATTGGTATTAGGAAGGGAATAGAGCCTGGTGCAGCACTCTGGCTTGCCAGCCCTTGTCAAACCATTCAACGCGCATTCAGTTCCTGACAGTAAGAAACCTAAAGTTTTCCTTACTAATCAAACTTCTACCGTATACAAGATGTTATCGAAGCTGGCAGCACAAGAAACACCTCCAAGAGACATCAATGATCTTACAATAGACCAAATCTCCGACTCCAGTAAGCAACAGTTTGATCCGAAACGATTTGTTGTGTGTGAGAGATTTTGCTTCTGAAGTGCCATGAAGTGCAAAGCAGGTGAGTCGAGTCAAGAATTAGCAACTCCCATTCACCAGGCTGCTGCTACCTGTGATTAAACATCAATCAAGAATCCTCTGGACGAAGCGTTGCGAACACGTTTCATTTTCTCAGTCAACAACGGAACTATGCTAAAAGCACTTTTCAAAATCAACATCGATGAACTTGCATTCAATCGAGCAATTGAAGTCGCTATTGAGACAGAGGATGCGGCTAAAGTTGCTAAAGAAACCATCTACGGTTCTATTCCTATGCAAGTACAAAAGGGGTTAAATGTTCTAAATCTACAGGTAAAAAGATGGCAAGTTCTAAGCCAGCCGAAGACAAGTCAAAATGGAGGTGTTACTGCTGTGGGAAAACTTCTCATCTTGCTCCCAATTGCCATTTCAAAAATCCTACTTGTAATTATTGCAAGATTCAAGAACGCTTAGAGTTAGTATGCTGGAAGAAAACACGGTTGCAAAATCCTAGTAATACGATAAGAAGTCTAGAAATTTGTAACCGTTCTACTGTTTCTGATAATTCTTGCAGGGTTCCCCAATTATTTGTTCCAGTCCATATCTTGCCCAAGCTGGTGCACATGGAGCTGGACACTGCGACAGGAAGAAACTTCATTTCAGAAGAATTGGGAAAATTGGAACTTCAGCCAGCAACCTTGCCGTATCAATCGGCTAGCAAACATGCTATTCCGATCATAGGTACTTTCATGGGTCAAACCAGTGGTGAACTCCAGGCTGATAAAACTTGTGCCATCATGTGCCATGTTTCCAAAGTTCAAAATTTGAACTTATTAGGACGAGATGCTATTACGAAGCTAAAGATTTCAATTGACGATCTTCTGTTTTCCAGGGAATCTAACATGGAAGTCATCATCATCATCATCATCATCGTTTAACGTCCGCTTTCCATGCTAGCATGGGTTGGACGATTTGACTGAGGACTGGTGAAACCGGATGGCAACACCAGGCTCCAGTCCGATTTGGCAGAGTTTCTACAGCTGGATGCCCTTCCTAACGCCAACCACTCAGAGAGTGTAGTGGGTGCTTTTACGTGTCACCCGCACGAAAACGGC
>NC_068989.1:237358-247167 GCF_001194135.2 Octopus bimaculoides
GGAGGGCGGGTTACCGCCAGCGAGTAGATAGGGCTCTTAATTGTAGATTTTAAATATTTGAGAGACAACAATGCATGCTATCTTCTCATCTCCGCAAGGTAGATGCACATTTGCAAGAGGCATGTTCAAAACTTTGCGATGAATATGCAGAGTTGTTCAAGCCAGGGTTGGGCTGTCTTCAAGGTTTTGAGCTGGATGTGCAATTCAAATCCGATGCTAAGCCTGATTTCTGCAAACCAAAGTCTGTTCCTTTCACTCTCCAAGTTGATTTAACTCAAGCTATTAATGCTGGCATAAAGAAAGGAATTTGGACTCCAGTTCAATTCAATGAATGGGGTACTCCAGTTGTTCCAGTCCAAAAGAAACAGACGTCACCAACTGCAGGGATCCCCTTATGAATTTGTGGTGATTATTTTGTGACAGTAAATCCTCAGCTGGAAGTTCATCGACATCCACTTCCATCACCAGAAGATCCGATGCGAAAATTAGGAGGAGGTCATGGGTTCGCAAAAATTGATCTTGTGGATACTTACAACCAAATCAAGCTCTCTCCAGAGAGTTGAAGACGTCTGGCTTTAAGCACTCACCAAGGAGTTTTACTTGAAAATGTGTTGCCATTCGGAATTTCTTCAGCCCCCAGGTATTTTCAAAAGATAATGGATGACATCACAAACGATCTACCAGTTGTTGGTGTCTACTTAGATGACATATTGGTCAGTGGTCCGGATGCAGAGTCTCACTTACAGAACCTGAAACGTTTACTTCAGCATTTACAGGAAAAAGGTCTTTGATGTTGCAGAGAGAAGTGTCAATTTGCCCAACCCAAAGTGGAATGTTTGGAACACATACTGTCCAAACAAGGCATTTCGAAAGGTCCCAAAATAGATGCTGTCATCAATAAGCCGGCACCCAAGGAGGTATCTGCATTGTGGTCATTTTTGGGATCAGTGCAACTCTATTCAAAGTTTTTACCTCCTGGTTTTTCTACAATTGCTTCACCTTTCTACGGGCTCTTGTGCGATGAAGTTGAGTGGAATTGGGGTGAACCGGTACAAGCTGCTTTCCTGAAGTTGAAGGATCTCCTTACATCCAATTCAGTTCTGGCTCATTTTGATCCTGCTGTGCCGTTAGGAATAGCATGTGACACGTCCAGTATTGGTATTGGAGCAACCTTGTTCCATTGTTATTTAAATGGAGATGAAAAACCAATTGCTGACGTCTCCAAGCTCCTTTCTGCATCTCAACACAATTACTGCCAGATACAAAAGGAGGCCCTGGCAATAGTTTTTGCTTGAAAGAAGTTTTATTAGTACGTTTTTGGCAGATCATTCATTCTGGTAACGGATCATAAACCACTCCTGTCAATTTTTGGTCCTAACAAGCCGGTGCCAGGTTTGGCTCGCTGGGCACTTTTTCTCAACCAGTTTTCCTATGTCATAGAATATCGAAAAAGCAACCTTCATCAGAATGCAGATGCTCTTAGCCACCTTCCTGTTGGAGAAGACTCCATCTCTGATGGAGAGGAAGACATGGATGATACCGACATTGTGTGTGCAATTGAAGCGATTAGTTTACAAGTCCAGCCTACAGATTCAACTTTAGTCAGAAAGGAGTCCTCTAAAGATCCAGTTTTGGCACAAGTGATGCGTTTTACACGAGAAGGTTAGCCTTCACATCTTGACTCTAATGATCCAGTAGAGCAATTCCAATCTTAGCACATGTCACAGCTGTTTACTGTACGGTACGAGACTAGTCGTTCCTACCAGTCTACAAGAACAAATCTTCCATCTGCTATACACAAGTCATCTTGGTATGCAACGGATGAATCAATTAGCACAGATGGCAGTATACTGGCCAAACATTGATGCAGGAATCATGGATCTTTGCCGCCGCTGCACTTCTTGCTGTGAACACAGAAAGGCACCACCAAAACCAGCAATTCATCCAGGGATAATGCCCGAAAAGCTTTGGTCTCGTTTGCATGTAGCCTTGGGCCAACCAAAGCCTCATGAGTGGATTTGGTAGACGGAAACTGAAAAGAAGCCCATCATATTATGTATATATATATATATATATCTGTATATGTTTGTGTGTCTGTGTTTGCCCCCCCCACCCACCACCACCACCATCACTTGACAACCGATGCTGGTGTGTTTACGTTCCCATAACAGTTTAGCAAAAGAGACTCGATAAAATAAGTACTAGGCTTACAAAGAATAAGTCTTGGGGTCGATTTGCTCAACTAAAGGCAGTGCTCCAGCATGGCTGCAGTCAAATAACTGAAACTAATAAAAGAATAAAAGAAAAAAGAATGAAAAATACATTGTCAAGATAAAGACAAAATTCCCAAGTTGTGTCCTGAATACCAAATAGATTATTACTACATTCTCACGATCCCGTAGTGAAGATTTGGTTGGCTGTCCTCCTCCTCCTCCTCCTCAATAGAGACATTGACCTATTATCCAAATAACAATATCATGTCACAGTCAAAGAAATGAAGTTGAAAAACAAAAAAAGAAACCAAGCAGCATAAAAATCATGAAAGTGAACTCATTCCATATTGAAAACATTTCTCTACTCAAAAGGTGTTACTGTATTATATATCAAGCTCAAAGTTCATCGAAAATGACAGTTTTTTTTCTCAGATAATTTTATTGTTTCATTGACAAGAATATATTTCGGACTTTAGTAACAACGGAATTTTATTGTTGTTGATATCACTGGTGTTGTGGCTTCCAAAGCAGCAGCAGCAGCAGCAGCAGTAGGAGTAGGAGTTGCTGTTGTAGTAAACACCTTATGCAACGTATACATATACTGAGTTGCATTGACTTTTAACCTTGTGTAACGCTCTGTGTCTGTGAGAGAGAGGGAGAGAGAGAGAGAGTGGTAGTGTAGAGCCATAGAGTAGAGGTAAAGTGTTGCTGAAATCTAGTAATGTCATAATGTATGCAGAGTAATGACATCGTGTGAGAATAGAAGAAGGGTGGATGTGGAAATCATCCAGTTGATGGTTGTGAATCTAATAATTTCTCAACTCAGTGCATCGTTTTAGTCTTACTGCAGGGGACATCAAGAATTCAAGCATTTCGTATGAGCACAATCAACGTAGGTAAGGTGCCTTAACTTCAGGCAGGTATCAAAACCAGATGGTAGGTTCGATTTGCTGGAAACAAATTTACTGCTCGACAGCATCAAAATTACAATCAGAATCTCAATCAAATTGAACTGGCTCCCATGAACACAATAAGCAGCATTCATGCATGGATTGTTGCCAGTGCCACCTGACTGGCTTCCCATGCCAGTGACACATAAAAAAGCACCATCTGAGCATGGCCAATGCCAGTGCCACCTGTTCATGAGAATTACTCTTGATCAAAATATCATCCAAGTACAAGATTGCAAATTCACAATTAGATCACATAGTATCCAGGATTTGTTGGAAAACTGCTACTGCAACTTTTAATCCAAAATGAAATTGTGTGTACAATCTCTACAATCTTCTGTGTGTATTGTCAAATACTTTGAGCATTTTTCATTTACTTTTATCTGTAAATAGGCTTCAGGCAGATCTAATTTGGAAAAAAATTTTCCACCATTTAACTTTTTACAGTTTCAATTGGGTGGAAATGGCATTTTTCCGTTTGCTTTAAATACAGGTACAGTGTTTTCACGCACTTCAAAATAAACTTCTGTCTTTCTACATTGACCTAAAATCCTCTGATAACACTTGTGTAAACATTTCTTTCAGTTCGTCTGAAGACTTGTTTTTAACAGGGCAACCATTTATGTTATTGCAATAAAGATTTATGGGGAGGTGCCATAAATCAAACAGTTATAACCAATCTGCGCCAAACAGATTGACTGTGTTATCCACAACGAATAATTTTGCTTCATGTGTCTCTCTTCAAAATGTGACATCAATACATGTTTTGCCCATGAAATGTCATTTATTGCCCATTACACCACATGCTCTTTTTGCTGTTTTACATAATCTCGGGTTTACCAATTTTTTTCCCAAGTATCCACATTTATGATTTAAATGTCACTATCTGTGCCTGACTGTAATTTGGCATTCACCTTATTTATTTGACGTGCACAAATTTTCTCACTTTTGTCATCACAATCACTCTCTGCCGAAAACACCTTAGAACTTTTTGTGTTTGAGTCTTGTTCTACAATGAGAACTCTTGTGTCCTAGCTTGACAACTGTAGCACTCTTTGTTTTGAAATGGACAATCCTTTTTGTAGTGTCGGCTTCCACAACCATAACATGGACTGGGGCTTGACACTTTTTTTATTTTATTGTGACAAGTGCAAGTCATGGTCAGAGGAGCAGAAAGTAAGGCTTTTACTATACAAGGTAGCTCCTTAGACTGACCATTTCATATTGTGCCATTTTCCCAGCATTCCCTTCATTTGACATAGATATTTGAATTTTTGTTGAATTTCCAATCTTTCTGCTGTCTAAGGATGGATATTGATGTCTATGAGATATTTTCAAATGTAATTGTGGAGAAGAGAAGAAGCAAATTTATCTCATCTTGTCTTACTCATCTAAATTTGTCTTTTATATGCTCAAACAGAATTGAGAATTTTCTGAAATAGTGTTCTGAATAGATTACAGTGTTTTTGATGCATTTACAAGACATTTGCTCAGCTGATGTAGTTTTTGAACATTTATAAAAAAAAAATTTTCTCAGTCAAAAATGCAGTAAATATTGGAAAAGCAGATCTTTGGATTATTATTTATTATTATGACTTCCCAGTGCACCATCACTGCTTTGAGGTCCTGAATACATTTCAGGCCAGTGTCTGCAATCAAATTGCTGATGTGTGACAATGTTTTCTTCTGCTTACATCACCATGAAGTGGGTTCCACAAGACTAATCTGGATGCTTCTAGTGGAGGATGATGCATGCAGTGACCAAATAGTCACAGCTCTCTTTGCCTGATCGTCTCGGAAACAATCGGCAGGTCTCCATAGGCAATTCATTTGTCGTATGTTGCCATCATTTCACATTTAGAGTTATTCGTGGCATCCTTGTGTAGCATTCATTTAGCCCGTTTGATCATTTCTATGTCAGTGTCCATGTTTCGCTACCACATTCAACAGTTGCAAAGAACAGCTTGATTTTGATGTGCCTGGGCAATTTGGAATATCACTTGACTGGTTCAAAGACATGTATGCCATTTTCTTGACATTTGTGTGCCATCTTATCTTAGCAGCTGATGTTTCTACTCAGCTGGGCAGCTTAATCTATTAGATATGATCTATTGCATAGGAGTTCTGGATTCCAAATCTGCCAAAATCAACTTTGACTTTCATCCTTTTGGGGTCAATAAATTAAATACCAGTGAAACACAGGGGTCAACGTAACTGACCAGCCTCCTCCCCAAACTTTTCAAGCCTTGTGCCTATAGTGAAAAAGGATTACAGTTATCTGGTCCCTTGGCCAGTCCTAGTCGAGCAGGCCCATGGTCTTAGGCATTGCATCCATGGCTATTCTAAAATTTTCACAGAGATAATATATCTACGATCATGTTATCCAATGCGCCTTTTTAAAGACAAAATGCTGTGCGTTAAGAGCGATTCAACTGCTATTTTTAGCAGGTAAAGTGACCACTTAATGTTGGAGTGGAGGTAGATTTTGGAGTTTAAAGTATTGAAGTTCTAAAACTAGAGAAACGTCAGCTGCTTATCTAGAGAGAGAGAGAGAGAGAGTAGGGCTAGGAGAGAGGGGTAGGAGAGAGTGGGTAGGAGAGAGAGAGAGAGGGGGGATACATAGAAGCTTATCTTCAACACTTTTGTTTGTGATGTGCTTATCAGTTTAATGTATCACGAGTGCCTAAATAGTGTCAGTTTAAGTAAACCACGCCTGACGAAAGCCACCGCCGCCGCCGTCGTCGCTGCCGCGGCCACCACCACCACTACTACTACTACTACGATCCTCATCAACTGTTTACAAATGAAATAGGACAACCAGATACGCACGTGCCCTGACGTCACTTCCTTCTCTTATAAATAATAATTGAGTTTGCGAGGTCGCCGCCGAGCAATTGAAACAAGTCTGGTCTCCCAGTCGATCCTTCTTCACTCTTGCAACCAGTCTTAAAAAAAGATGTCAATCAGCGGAGCTTTCGTTGGAGTAACGCTGTTACTTTTGATTTTTTCCAGTGTTACGGCTGATGGCCCATTCTATTATCAACCCGAGCAAATTCATTTATCTTACGGAGGTAAGATCTAAATATAATCTCAATTCTTTTTTTTATTTCTGGTGGTCGTAAATTGTTGCTCAGATTCTCTTTACGGATTAACTACTATTTCTGACTCTTAGTCCTCGCTTAGATTTGAATATATTTAGACTCTTCCTTCCTTTCATTTTAGTAATTGATTATCCATTCCATACTACACCATTCAAAAATGATCTCTCTCTCTCTCTCTCTCTCTCTCTCTCTTACTTGTTTCAGTCATTTGACTGCGGCCATGCTGGAGCACCGCCTTTAGTCGAATCAAATCGACCCCAGGACTTATTCTTTGTAAGCCTAGTACTTATTCTATCGGGCCCTTTTGCCGAACCGCTAAGTTACGGGGACATAAACGCACCAGCATCGGTTGTCAAACGAAGTTGGGGGGGAGACAAACAGTCACACAAACATATACACACATACTTACATATATATATATATACATATATACGACGGGCCTCTTTCAGTTTCCTTCTACCAAATCCACTCACAAGGCTTTGGTCGGCCCGAGGCTATAGTAGAAGACACTTGCCCAAGGTGCCACGCAGTGGGACTGAACCCAGAACCACAAATCTTCCTTAACTACCAAATCTTCCTTAACTACAGTTGCAGATACTTGTCATTGTAAAGAATTTAAAACGTTCCTTTAGTCAGAGAAACAGGAAGAAGGAATGCCAAGTAGCAACAGATGCAACACATTGATTTATGTAAGATAGAAGAAAAATAAAATTAGATCCAAATTTCTCATTCAGATTCGGCATCTCTCGGATAGTTGCTTCGTCTATTCATCAAAATTAAAGCTGCATGTTTTTGACTATTTTTATAGAATTGAAATCTGTATTTACCTAAAATCTAAATATTTATTATAAAAATATCACCGGGATAGAATCAACATTTTACTATTTCAAGTCTTTATAAACAATCATTTTCTCATAACAATCCTTCGATTGCCTATAAAAATGTTGTATCTCATGTAAAATTGTATAAATTTAAAAGCAAGATATAGTTCTTGGCTTTGCTGTTGCTATATATCACCTTCGATTTGTCTCACTGAGGTCAACTTCACCTTTCGTCCAGCGATCGATAGAAAAACATTTCATTGATTATACCGTCCCTCCGAATTTGTAGGAGTGCCAATGTTAAAAATCAATATTTTTATCGATTCGCAAGGAGATTTAAAAGCCGAGTCAACCTCATTATTCTTTGAATTTAAAAAGATAAGGTTCTGATCCTTGATAAAACATCTAATCCGATACTGTTTTTCTGCCCAATAACATCAATCACTACAACATAAATGATGGCGAGGTTTCAAATAAACATGAGACTGCATTCTGGGAAGGAGGGGGGAAGAGAGGGTAGTCAATTATGTCATCCCAGTATTTGACTGAGTCTAACGAGAATTTATAGTTTACAAGACGGCGAACCGGCATCCGCCGAGGTCGACTTTGCCTTTCATCCTTTCGGGGTCGATAAATTAAGTACCAGTTGCACACTGGGGTCGATGTAATCGACTGGCCCCCTACCCCCAAAATTTCGGGCCTTGTGCCCAGAGTAGAAAAGACTACCTTAAGTGGGCATACGGCCAAACAATTTGTGGGAGGCATGCACAGGATTAAACTGTATTTGCAATAAAAAATAAAATCCTTTTTCGATTGTCATAAATTTGTGGTGAGAATGAGGATTTACTACTACTACTAATAATAATAATAATGGTTTCAAATTTTGGCACAAGACCAGCAAGTTAGGGGGAGGGGTTAAATCGACTTCAGGGACTCCAGTGCCCAACTGATACTTATTTTATCGATCCTGAAAAGATGAAAGGCAAAATCGACCTCGGCAGAATAATACCAATGATAAGAACTAAATCACAATACATGAGGGTTTTTTTGGGGGGGGGGATAAGAGTTTATTTTTTTTCTCATACAAAAGAAGAACATGATCTTAATTACAAAAATAATTCACATTTAAATACAAATCCAAAAAAGACACAAATATGAGCAAATCCCAAAAAGACAACAAAATTATCATCTCATAACTGGAATAATGTTTTGACAGAGGTGAATTTTATATCAGTTAATTGGACATCATTAGAGATCAGGATAATCTGATGTACCAGCATCTTGTTATAAAAGGTCAAATCAACACTTACTGATAGAACTCGAATATTTGGAATTTCCCAAAGAAATCAAGAAAATGTTGATAATAGTTATACTGTGACTTTATTTTGTAAAAATCCTGTAATTTACAAGAGATGGCTCAGCATCATTAACATATTCTTTGAATCTTCATCTTGTAGTTAAAAATGGAAACGTTAGGTTTTTGTCACTGGCCTCAAGTATTCTTTCATAGCAATCTGCCAAGCTTCTCCTTAATGACATTTTTTTTCTTTTACTTTGGCTGAGATTTTTTTAACTTCAGCTTTCAAGAGTCAATTCAGTTTTAAAGTTTTCCATTTGAACCAACATAACGACTTTCATATACTCTCGCCTGTAACAACTCTCTTCCATAGTTACTCTTTGTAATTACTCTTTGATACTCTCCCCCTGCATTAAAGCTACTCTGTAGATCTACATAAATTCTAATCTGTTAATTATTTTTAGATGATCCGACACAGATGGTGGTTACTTGGGTGACAATGAGTGAGACTAACTCTACAATGGTTGAATACGGTCAGGATTCGTTACAATACATGGTCCCAGGCACTGAAACCCTCTTCATAGATGGTGGCTCTGAGCAACGGCACATTTATATGCATCGGGTCACATTAACTAAACTGGATCCAGGCCAGAAATACAGTAAGCTGCAACATTTTTAATTTCAATTCTCATTCATTCTTTTGATTTTGCTCATATATCACAGAAGTCACCATCAAGTGCTACAGAAGAATGTCATCATCATCATCTATTCCCAGTTTTCATGTTGGCACGGGTTGGGTGGTTTGACAGGATCCACTGAGTCATACAAACCTGCAATGGGCTCCGTGTCAGTTTTGTGTACATATACATACATATGCATATGCACACATACATATATATACATACATACACATACATATAAACACATACATACACATACATATAAATAAACATACATATACATTATATAAATACATATATGTATATACATTATATAAATACATATGTATATACATATATATATATAAACATATATATATATATAAACATACATATATATAAATATATATATATATACATACATAAACATATATATATATATACATATATATATAAACATATATATATATATACACATACATAAACATATATATATATAAACATATATATATAAACATACATATATATATAAACATACATATATATATAAACATACATATATATATAAACATACATATATATATAAACATACATGTGAGAATGGAGGAGGATAGCTGCGTGAAAAAGTGCCACACCCTAACAGTTGAGGGAACCCGTGGAAGAGGTAGGCCCAGGAAGACCTGGGCTGAGGTGGTGAGGCAAGACCTTCGTACATTGGGCCTCACCGAGGCGATGACTACTGACCGAGACCTTTGGAAATGTGCTGTG
>NC_068989.1:247455-249451 GCF_001194135.2 Octopus bimaculoides
GGCACATAAAAGACACCATTTCGAGCATGGCCGTTTTCGTGCGGGTGACACGTAAAAGCACCCACTACACTCTCTGAGTGGTTGGCGTTAGGAAGGGCATCCAGCTGTAGAAACTCTGCCAAATCAGACTGGAGCCTGGTGTTGCCATCCGGTTTCACCAGTCCTCAGTCAAATCGTCCAACCCATGCTAGCATGGAAAGCGGACGTTAAACGATGATGATGATGATGATGATATATATACATATATATATAAACATACATATATATACTCTTTACTCTTTTACTTGTTTCAGTTATTTGACTGCGGTCATGCTGGAGCACCGCCTTTAGTCGAGCAAATCGACCCTAGGACTTATTGTTTGGAAGTATAGTACTTATTCTATCGGTCTGTTTTGCTGAACAGCTAAGTATAATGTACATATGACCACGTCAAGTTGCTTTAGATGTACTATGAGTGTGTCACAGACCGCATTCGAATGCGACACAGCAGTGTCAATGTTGTGACACGGATGTACGTCACAACTTCTCTCTATTTTACTCTCTCTATTTTACTCTCTCTAGTTTACTCTCTCTGTGCAGAACACAGTCGGCATTGGTACGTGTGTGTCTGGCAGACAGGTGAGCCTCTGTGAGTGCAATGCACATAGCTTGATGCCATGCAGACAGTTCTCCCAGGCATGCAATTTTGCATTTGCTGTTGTTTTGCAAGAGGCTTCTGATGATGTTCATCAGTAGAATTGGCATAATGGATGACTTGGCAGCAGTGGTGGCCATCCTGGGTCCATATACTTGTGACAGTTTTGTGTGTGGGTGGATATGGCTTTATTTCATTTGTAGCCATGATAACTGCTGTATTATTGTTTTGTGCGATACAAAATATAGCTTGCACTGCATCTCTGTACAGCTTCATGACGGTCTTCATTGTTGGTGTGGACTTCCCTGAGTGTGGGTGCTTATCCAGATTACCGGGTGGACAGTGGTAACTGATGTGCACTCTATCTTGCCTACGTTTTGGGTGTACAAAGCAGCAGTGTGTCCCCTTCTCTTCATACCAGCAGACTCCTTTTATGTAGAATTTACAGGTTGTGTTAATGGGTTTAGCCTTAGGTTTGAACTCTGCTGCACCTGTCTTGGAGCTGGTTCCTCTCCACTGAGTTGCCACGTTGGGAGAGGGAATTGGAGCTGCTTCGGTTGAGAGCTTTGGGATTATTTTCTTGCTCCTCTTCAATTTCCACATCACTGTAATTACCCTCATCAGTGGGTAGAGTGCTGGCTGCTCTGGGCCTCTCGCTTGGCGCATCAGTTTTGCTGTTTTCCATGCAAACAATTTGCTCAGGCAAACGAGCTTTTCTAAGTTTAAAAATGGTGTCCAACATGTCCAGATGTGGCTTGACAAGTTCATAGGAGGGGGCTGAGTTCTTTCCTTTTTCGTTCTGTCTACTCCTCGGTGCTATTGAATCCATTGTTTTTCAGGGCTGCAGTAATCACATTGTTGGGTGGGTCATTTTCGGCAGCAGCAACCCAAACCCATAGGAGTAGGCCTATTTCTATGCCCTTCCCGGTTGCCATCTTGGCCCTGTTACTACTGTCTTTATGACGTGTGATTGATTGGGGAGTGCAGAGAGGGAGAGAGGGGGGGTTGCGATAGGGAGAGAGTAGGGATAGCGAAAATGAGGAGAGTACACCAGGGGAGGGAGGGAGGTTAGACGAGGAGAGCAAATTGATAAAAGGGAGTGGGGGGGAGCAGGGGTTCTACAATCGCAAGGAGAATTCATTCAAGAAAGTTTAGTTGGCACAATTTTTTTTTCCCCAAATGTCCAGGTGTATGGTACAAATTTACGTCAACAAGCTTATACTAAATCCAGTTGTTTAATATAAGGATCTTCATCCGTGAACAAAAAAAAAAAAATTGCGTTTTCAAAATTCCAATTATCCATATGCTAGAAATAACAGCCAAATCTCACAAAACTGCGAAAACATAATGTAATCAATCTTC
>NC_068989.1:249982-251011 GCF_001194135.2 Octopus bimaculoides
ATCCGTGAACAAAAAAAAAAAAATTGCGTTTTCAAAATTCCAATTATCCATATGCTAGAAATAACAGCCAAATCTCACAAAACTGCGATAACATAATGAAAGAAATATGGTTAAACCGAAAGATGTAATCATTCTACTCACCTTCTCCGCAAAGATTTCTTTCAAAGTAATTTCCTGCAGCAATATGACAAAACTGAAATTAAACTGTTCATTCATTCTAATTTTTTGTTTACGTCTCTGCCATGTGCGCCAAACTTTTACTTCTCCGTTTTCTGTTAATCCAGCTTATTTGCTTTTTTTTTTTCTCCCGAGGGTTTCAAATTGAAAATCTAAAAATTATTTACGCTTACCTTCAGCATTCGACGTGCAAGAAATTTCATTCTGCGACGACTACGATATCTCAATGATTATATCGTATTTTATTCCAGTATATTTCCTTTTCACTCGATATGCAGCGGCATTTTTCGAACGGTTTCAACGCTTACCTTAATTAAATATTGCAGGTGCAAAGGTTATAATAAACTTTTACCTGGTAAAAAGTTATCAGAAATACTTCAGAGTGTCTACAAACACCATAACTTTCCCATGTATTCTATTTTATTCCAGTATATTTTGTAGTAATATATTCAATTATATTCAATATGCAACGACTTCTCGTTGGATTCTTGCACTTATTTCGAAAGGTTTCAACCTATCCTATCGATATTTTCTTACAGACTCTCTGGAGCAAATTTTGGCACGCCTTCAGCATACGGACACCGGAAGTGTGTAAAATTTTTATTATGATCGCTACGGATCTAATTTACAGAGATGATACAAAGACAAATACAAACAGATGTACAAAATGTATGAAGTTCTTTTTAAAAAATGTTTACGATGTATTTATAAAATTTAAGAAACGATGACTTTGAATATCCAGACATACATATGCATGCATACCCACACACATCTATATAAATATATATATATATACACATACATACATACATACATACACACACACACATACCCATACATACACCTACACAC
>NC_068989.1:256090-272979 GCF_001194135.2 Octopus bimaculoides
ATATATATATATATATATATATATGTGTGTGTGTGTGTGTGTGTGTGTGTGTATTCATATATGTGTATACATATATACGTATATGTGTGTATGTATATGTGTGTATATACATATATATATGTGTGTGTGTGTGTGTATACTATTTTATTTTACTATTTTAAAATGTTTCAGCTTTAAAGCTGCAGTCATGCTGGAGCACCACCGTTGACTGAGCTACACCATTACTTAGAACCTCCTGTCATATGTGGCATTTGATCAATGGGTGCTGCCCTCATCTGTGTTTCTTGCCATGAGGTAGGCTCCTCTGGAACCCGTAATAGGAAGAGATCCAGTTTGTTTTGAAGACACCTACATCCACGCCATGCAGAAATCAACGATTGATTCTGTAGTTATTATTATCAGTGTATTTTGACAATTCAGATAAGAGTTTTGACTGTTATTTCTAGCAGGTAGACATACTTGGTATGTCCTTTCATTAATTTCAATCCTTCAGTTATTTAATGCTCTTTGGGAGTGGGGGGCTGCAATCGCCTCTTTTATCGATTCTGTTATTATCATTTTTAAAGTGTTACGCTAGATAACAATGATATCTTTGCAGATTATTTTTTCCTTGTGAATTATTTGCTCTGTATTGAAATATATCCACATATATGTCGTCATCATCATCATCATTTAGCGTCTGTTGTCCATGCTGGTATGGGTTGGATGGTTTGACTGGGTTGGCACACTGGAAAGCTGCTCCAGAATCCAGATTGATTTAGTATGGTTTCCTTCGGTTGGATTCCCTTCCTAACACCAACCACTCCAAGGGTATACTGGGTGCTTTGACATGCTACCGTCATATATATATATATATATATATAAATAAAAGACAAAATAGAGTGAAAAAACTACAGAAGCTTGCTTGTGTTATATGTTTAAAGAATATATTTAAATCGTTGTTAGAAAAAAAATGTTGTAATCAGAGATTTTTACAGTATAAGGGAGATAATCAAAAATATTGAGAACGACTAGGTTTTATTAATTTAACATGATTTCGTTTAGAAGGAATAGAATGTTACAAGTGGTTAGGTTTTGCTTTATATATTTTTTTCAATGAGGTAAGTTTTCTGATTTTAAAATGTTAGAAATGCTTAAGTTTTGGCTTATATTTTTCAATGAAGTCGGTTTCCCTATTTAATCTAATTCAGGTTTTCTGAAGCACAAGTAAAGTCAGATTTGATTTTGAATTTTTGTTCTTCTTTGAAAAGGAATTCTGATCCTTCTAGATAATTAACCTGTCAACTAAACCTCTTTCAAGCACAAAAATAGACATCCTCTCAAAAGGGTTAAAATTCCCCCTGCTCCATGCAGAGCTAACCAAAATGAAGTGGAGGACAGTATAATAGAATTCTGTTGAAAATTAAGACTCACAGAAGCATTAACTAATTACAATAATGAAGATGACTCACTAGTCAAAAACAAGAGTGAGCACAAAGGAAGAAATAAAAATCTTGATGAATTCTGCAACCACATTGAGAACCTACCCTACCACACCATGCATAAACAGACAGTTAACTCAAACTTCAGCACAACACAATGGAAGGAACTAACAGAACTTCAAAATAATGAAGATATTACAATTAAGGAAAGCAGATAAAGGAAGTGCAGTTGTAATAATGGATTTTTATCTCATTCTGTTAATTTTTTTATATATATGCATGCTAATATATGACCTACGTTGAACTCCTCGTTCGCATAATCGCCAAACCTGGAGCTTAACTATAGTTTGTCCATAGCACTTACTCAACATTACCTGACACCTTTGAGTCTTCTTGGCACCATTACCTCTTATAACCTCAATATATATGTATGTGTGTGTGTATACACACACACCACCACCACCAACTCGGGCCCCCACAATCTGTTTTCGGAAAATAAGGGCACAGTTATCTGCAGAATGGTGAGATTGATTTAAATGACATAAAAAAAACCTGAAATATAATCAATTACATTTTGTGTTTTCAGCAGTCAACATACAAACAAGCAAATAAACTTTACTTTTTATAAGGATAGAGATACGACATGATATAAATAAATATATATGTATGGATAGACAAACAGACTGACAGGCAGATTGATAGACAGTTAGACAGACAGACAGATATACATACACATGTTTTTAATATACTTTTTACCTTATTATGACTAAAGAATTGTAACTGTTGTTCTATTTCCAGGGTATCATTGTGGAGGCTTAAAAGGATGGAGTGGAATCTTCTTCTTCAAAGCAATGAAATCTGGTCAGAATTGGAGTCCTAAACTGGCAGTTTATGGAGATATGGGTAATGTAAATGGACGTTCTATTCCAAGACTCCAAGAAGGTGCACAGCGTGGATTCTTTGATGCTATTTTACATGTTGGTGAGAAATTTTGTCAATTTTTTACATTGGTACACATCATGGGTCTACATAATTTGCAAACGGAAATGTTTCTCTTGAATCAACAAGTGTTTCTGAAGCCTGTTTCCAAGCTAAATCCAAATATGTTATTCATTTCCATCAATCATGACAGGATCTTTGTATAAACACTATTTTATGACTTTTCACAAGACAAATGTAGTTTTCCTTGGTTCTATGTCCTGATCTGACTTTAGAGCAACAGGCCAAAGTGTGAAAAATGCTTCATTATCACCTTTCCGTTGCATAAAGTATAATAGAATTATGAAAATAACTGATTTTGTGCATAGATCGTTTAATTGTAGTAAAGTTTTCAGGCAGAAATGGAAATGTTTTTTTTTTTTGTCACTGATAGAGAAACTAGAAAAAGAGGCTGATGCTCATTCTGTTCTGTTGACTGAGAATCTTAAACAATGTAACCTTGACAACACCTGCCCCTTGAACTACAGTACAACTCATCATTGCCAGCGGAGGGGATTAGAGTAATGTGAAATAAGTGTCTTGCTCAAGGACACAATGTGTTGCCAGAAACTGAACTCATGACCTTACATTGTCTGGAAATATAATAATCTGAGATACATTGTTGTTTATTTAGACATACTGTAGCTAGCTATAGGTGTGAGGGAGATTTGGTTGCTTTTTTTGGACAGTTGAATGACATCATGTAGGCTATCATAAAACTCTGTGTGTGTGTATGTGTGTGTGTGTGTGTGTACGCATGCTCACTCATGTAAAAACTTTCCTCAATTATCAAAAGAAGACTAAAGTTAGTTTTTCTTTTCTTTTTAGGTGATTTGGCATACAACATGGATACTGTAAGTGATTCTGCTCCAATCCTTCCGTTCTACTTTTCTCTCTCCATAAGGTCCTTGAGAATTTTTGTGATTGTGAAGGTGGAGAGGGAAATATTGTTGCAATGACATGCTCAGCCTGGTTGAAAGAGGTTGCTCCAGATGTGTTTGCAGGTTATGGAAGGGTAGAGTTTGGGAGAAGTTAGTAGTTAGTGCAGGGTGGGGGTTTTCAATGATTGGTTTGGAGTGGTTATCCACCCCACCTCCTCCATCCTTTCCCATACACATTCATGTCACTTTGGTATTTAGTTTGCTTTAATGTTCATACATTTGTCATCTTCCTGTTTACCTTAAGAATTTATAATTTCTCCTTGGAATGAGCATCTTGTGATAATACTCAAGAAGTCTTCACCACCATAACAGAATTAATATCCTAAAACCAAAGTGTCATGTAAAAAGCATTAGTGTGTGCTGATGCCACATAAAAAGCACCCATGACATTAATATGCAAATGGCTGAGTACTCCACAGACATACATACTTTTAACATAGTTTACAGGGAGATTCAGTGTGACACACAGAATGTGACAACACCTGCCCTTTGAACTACAGTACAACTCATCATTGCCAGCGGAGTGGATTAGAGTAATGTGAAATAAGTGTCTTGCTCAAGGACACAATGTGTTGCCAGAAACTGAACTCATGACCTTACAATTATCTGCTGAATACTCTAATCACTAAGCCATGTGCCTTCACAAGAAAATGTCCAAGCTTGCAAGACACATACTGACCCCTGTTCACCTGTATGAATATACAAAACTCTATATAAAACAATAACAGACATGTATAAACGCACATACACACATACCTTTCTAGGTTACTAATGTATTTAATTTTTTGAAAAGGATAATGCTCGAATGGGAGATGCTTTTATGCTCCAGATTGAACCGATTGCTGCCTATATCCCATATATGGTATGTCCTGGTAACCACGAAGAAGCATAGTAAGTATGAAAAATTCATGTATAAAATATTCTAAAGAATTATGTCAAATAATTGTTTAACAGTTTCTTATCACTAGTACTGCTATAGTGTTCAGAGATCACTAAAACTTTGTCTTTATGTCTAATTTAAGATCTAGACCTTCTCTAAGCTATAACAAGGGTAGGATTTTAACTGAACTCTGCAAGGTAACATACAGTGTTACCTCTGCTTACAATCATAAATATGCCTTATCAATAACCCCTATGGACTTAAAGTGTCTTGGTTAGAGACACAATATTGGTGTTGATGTTGTTCATTTAAAATTTAGACATCTTGGCTGGTAGTTTGTTGTCCTATCGAATATGTGCAGTTCTCTGTGATTGTGTTTAGCCATCATTAAATCTATCACAACTGGAACTTTTCATTTCTCTAAACAACTCACAAAATTTTTAATTATCACTTCCATAAAGCTATGGAAGTCCCGCCTCAGTTACTCAACCTATTAAAGATATCAGCCAAACCTTTCTCAATTTAAATTCACTGTCTTCAAAATAGGAAGGCCACACTAAATAGTGTAGTCCTTGATATACAAAACCGGTGAATGGACATAGCTGTAACAACCTTCCAGTTGCTCATTTTTTTGCTGTTTCCTTCAGATTATTTCCAAAAGATTATTATTATTATTATTATAAATTAGAAACATTTATTCTTACTGTATCAATTTATCTTCTTCGTTTCTAGTAACTTCTCCAACTACAAGAGTAGATTTTCAATGCCAAAGAATGGAGATGGAGAGAACATGTTTTATAGGTGTGTTATTTTTATTCTTCTTAATGTCTTCTAGTCTTGAGTAAGTTTGAGTACCTCCATGATACAGATCTGTTAACTACGACATTTCAAAAGGACACCAAGTTGGTACAAATAATGAAGAAAGTAATATGTAGTCAGTTTAGATCATCATCATTTAACATCCGTTGCCCATGCTGGCATGGGTTGGACAGTTTATTACGAAACTACTTAAGAGGCTCAGTCATTCTAAAAATTTAGCAGTTACAAATTATTTTCAAATTATATTGAAGACAACTTAATTGTAAATAATTAAAATTAATGGTAATGAAGAAAGTAGAGCAAATGGGGTTTGTATTTGCTGTACCTACATAACGATAACATTTGGCTTTAATTTTGCTTTGTGAATTGATGATGTCATCAATTTGAACAACTGCAAGTTGAAAATGCAAGAGGAAAGTCCAAAAGGTGATGATTCTGGGAGGAGGGTTAGGGTTAGTAAAGAATGTAGGGGACACATATGTGGGAGAAATAGTTTTGAATGAGGTGAAATAATTTCTGGCTGTGAAGAGACAGTGTTCAGTGTTTGCAATATTGTTTGTGTTAAGGATTATGCATTCATGAGGAGGAATCCTGAGTGATGATACAGCCTAACATTTCTAGTGACGTTGAGGATTCAGGTTGATTGGATTGGGTAAGGTGGGCTGTGATAATGTATTCTTGATATGTGCTGTGAATGTGTCTTTGATGTACTGTTGAAGGAGACAATATAGTATGATCCTATTGTAGATGTTTTAGAGGTCCTTGTTCATGAAATCATTAATATTTCAGCCCCTAACAATCATTGACACTCAGCAAAGCTCAGATAAGGCCATAATGCAGCATTGCTTTCACATGTAGCATAATACTGTCGCTGTATGCACAGTCATCCTTGGCTGTTTCTGGAGAAGAGCCACATGACTAATTGGCTGAAACCATTTACAATTTAGTTTCAACACACAGATATGCTGTCTTTTCTCTCTTCCTTTTATCCCTTAACTCTAAAGCCTTCTGCTCCTTGCAACTAGCTAGGTTTATATGACCTCTACTCAGGCATTTTTAACCCACACATGTCTCTCCTCCACTCATCATCCATATGTCCAATCCCCCCCCCCCCACTATCACTACACCCAGTTCTTCCCTCCCAGAACATTACCTTCTCAGGAATTTCCTTCTTGCTCATGTCTTTCTTGTAGGTGTTGACTTACAAAAATTTCAAGAGCTGCATTATTAGCATTGATCTCACCAGAGTAGATGATGAGGAAGGCACATTAAAGTGAAAACTAAACTCTGAGGGAACAGCTGTTGATGAAAGAAAGAGCCCTCATCAATACATGCTTTAAGGATTTGGCAGAAAGCTTGCAATATGAAAGCTAGGTAAAGCTGATAGGAAGGGAGTTTTGTCAGGCAAAATATTCACAGTAGACATGGTTGGAAACTTTGCTGGTGTCGTCAAGAGCAACCACAGTGTTTTGACGAAATTTCTCAAGGATGTGAGCTAACTGATGAGTAGAGAAAGAGAATAGGACTCTTCTAGATTTTACTTTTTGGATGTCATATTGGTTAGCTTTAAAGAGGGATTCAAAATGATGGAGAAGATTGTTGTTAATGGTTGTCTCTAGTACCTTTGAAATGCTGGCAATGAGTGTAATAAGACAGTAGTTGGCGTATTTCTTTGGAATGGGACACACTGTAAACTGATTCCTAAAATCTAATGACGAACTCTGATCAGGGCTAAAAATAAGAACTGCTTGTAGATTAGACCTGTGGATTATAGTGTTACACCAAATTATCATAAAAGTAATTGTGAAGTTAGATTAATTCTAACTCACAAAATTGACTGTAAGCTTGTTTAATGTAATTCTCTTTTGCACAAGAGTTTAGTGTTGTTTGCAAGATCTAAAATGCACAACTTTTGGGTTAGGGATCTGTATCTTAAACCCTTTTGTGATGATATTCATGCCAGCATGGAAGGCGGATGTTAAACAAGGATGATGATGATGATAATTATTAATGATAAACATTCATGTATTTCAGGTCATTTTGAAAATATCAAGAATTTGGAGGGTGTTAATAAAATTGCATGTTTTTATTTATGGAAATAATGTATGAAGGCTGTTGTTTATAACAAAAGAATCTTACATAAAATTATAACTGAAAGTTTTCATTCAAATATAAATATTTTCAAGTCAGTTTGTCTTCTAGACTGAGAAGTGATTTACTTTAACGGGTGAATGAAATTTTCATTATTCTTCTCTTTACAGCTTCAACATTGGTCCAGCTCACATTATAAGTTTCAGTTCAGAAGTTTATTACTATTATGTTGACTATCACTATATGGATTACCAGTATTACTGGTTAAAGAAAGATCTGGAAGAAGCTAATCTCCCTAAAAACCGTGCCAAACGTCCATGGATTATAGCTATGGCTCATAAGCCAATGTACTGTTCTAATAATGATGATCCTTCCATGTGTAACAACAAAACCAATCCTGTAAGTAGAAAGTGCATTCAATACCTATATTTACTTCGAGCTAAGGAAAACAATACCAGTTCAATGATGGAGTATTCCAGCCAAAAAGCACTAAACTACTGCAATGTTTATCTTATTGATGCTTTTAGTAATATCCACCATACTAACATGATTAATAACTTGCAATATAAACTTCCATCCCACCTTTAAAACTAAGATAATCTGATATCTTTTTAACCAATGGTGTATTCATTATATTAGCTGGATTAAACAAAGATATTTTTTTGAAAACATAATGTTACTTTTAATGTGTTATCACCTGCTTTATTTTTGTTATAAATTTAACCTGCTGCTAATCACCATCTTTTCTACAAGCTTATTGGTGATTTCAAATGCTAGTTAGACCAAGTAATAAAAGATTTAACCAACGATCATATCAATGTAATTTTATTATTGCTCGTATTGTGTTACATGAGTGGACAAGATCCTTAACTCTTAATGGCTTATCCATATAGATGTAAGTAGGTACTCTGAATATATAGTTAACAAAGCCACTGTGTTGTGTAATCAGATACAGAGAGAGAGCTGTTTCTCTTTTCTGTGCTAAACTGCTGTTTATAATGTTTAATATGATCAATGTTTTCATTTTTGACCATAAACAAAAGAACTTGCACCGCAAATTGTTTCAATGAATTATAGCACTACCATTTGCCAAAATTATATTTTTCAAAGTTGTGCTACAGTCAATGCATTGACTACAATCTGGAATCAGTGAGATTCTCACTCTGTGGTTCATTATAGTTACAACAACAGCACAAAAGTGCTGTCTTAAGTTGTGTCTCAATTCCCTTTCTTTTGAAGTTGATATTCTTTTCTACTCTAGGCATAAGACCTGAAATTTTTGGGGAAGGGGCCAGTCGATTAGATTGACCTCCCTCCCCCAGTATGCAACTGGTACTTAATTTATTGACCCTGGAAGGATGAAAGGTAAAGTTGACCTTGGCAGGATTTGAACTCAGAATGTAACGGCAGATGAAATGCCTCCTCCACCACCATCATCACTACAAGAACTGGAGACTGTTTCAGCTGAAGAATGGACAAAAATTCCTTTGGAAACAATTCAGACTTTTGAACGAGTCAATACCTTGTAGAATTCAAGCTGTAATTACTGGCAAAGGCGGTCTTACCCCATATTAAAATTAATTTGTTTGAAATTTTAAGGTGTTTCCATTATTTTGTCCAAACCCTTGTATGCATATTGATTGAGTTTCATTTTATGTCTTCCATTTATTGTCAGGTACGGATCGGCACCGCATTTGAACCTGAGAAAGGCTTGGAAGATCTTTTCTGTAATTATGGTGTAGATATTTATTTCTCAGCCCATGAACATTCATATGAAAGAATTTTCCCCGTTTATGATTTTATGGTGAGTTTGGTTTCTATTATTAAACGATTGTTTGAGACAACTGAGACAGCGGAACATTTTGAAATAATGATCTTTCCTTTCAATAACAGAGAAAAATCCAAATAAAGTCAACAGAGAATTTACTTCTAGTGTCACTATTTTATGTTTTCTCTTCAAGAGTGGGGTTAGTGTGAAGTGGCATGGCAGTCTCTCTAGTCTAAGAGAAAAGATAATGGAAGTGGTGGTGGGGGTGGGGGTGTTGAAATTGTGAGTTTCCAATGGGAATTATCAATCTTAGACAAACTGTCCAAGGAAATAATGTAAAGAGGAGAATGACTAGAAAGATAAAGTGAAAGTACAGTGTGATAGACATAAATGAAATCCGAAGAGCAAAAGGGATGGTGAAGCAAAAAGTGCAAGTTAAGGCCCAACGCTTACACAGATATGAAAAGAGAAATAAATTTTATAGCTGAAACAAGATATTTAAAACTGATGTGAAGAAATTCTACTGAGTGTTAAGGAAACATTTGATCAAAATAAGACACACCTGATATGAAGGAAGTAGTGACATTTTGGAAAAGCTTATGGAGTGATAGAAAAGAATTCAACAAGGAAGCTGGTTGGGTTAGGAGAGAAGAAGAAAGAATGGCTGAGACAGAAGAACAAGGATAGAATATGACAGTGCAAGAACTAACTGAAGCTCTGTCTAAAGCTCATGAGTGGAAGTCTCCTAGACATGATAAAATGACAACTTTTAGCTGAATAACCTCTCATCATCACACCACCAGTCAATGGAATGTTTCTCGAATATCATCAGAAGTCCCAAAAAGACACCAAACTGGCTCATATTGGGGATAACATACCTACTCCTTAAAGTGACACGAGAAACCCCAAAAAATACAGGCCAATCATTTGTTTGACCACCATGTACTAAATACTTACATCCATCCTCACCAATTTCTCAATCAAAACAATGTCTTTCCTCTTGAACAAAAAGAAAGCAAAAGAAACTCATACAGCTCCAAAGACCAGCAATTAATAAACTGTATGGTACTCGAGAACTGTTCATCAAAAAGACGAAATCTTAGCACAGTTATGGATTGACTATCGTAAGGCATTCAACAGTTTTGGTGCAGCTTAATAGAAAGAGTCAGTCAAATCTTTTATTTGAAAGTGGTTTTCTCGTTCATGTCCTATACATTTAAATGCTGTACAGTTTAAAAGCAGTTAGTATTGTTAGTTGACTTTTTTAAGCTTGCACTGATCTTGTCTGTCACCCACTCTCATTTCTTAATTCATTGCTTGAGAGGGTTCCAGTGTAGCAATGAGAGACATGGAAACTTGTATCTGAAACAGAGGTTAATAGATTCAGTCCCTACTAAAGGGTATGTATTTTATTAGAGAAATTACAAATTGAAATAAGGGTGCTGGTGAAACATAAGAATTGGGATGGTTCTTGCAGTGTGAGTTATTCTTGTAATAATTTTCACATCTTTGAGAAGCAAGTTAATTTCAGTGATATAGTGGAAATCTTGTGGAAATTAACGGGTTGTAGATTCAATTCTATCACAATGTACTGTGTTTGTGTGTGTGTGTGTGTGTGTGCGTGCACGTGCATACTTATATGCATGTGTGCCATTATCACCAAAGGGCTTTTTTATGGGGTTAAATGATGATGCTATTTTATTTTCGTAGGTAAAGAATGGTTCCACAAAGAATCCTTACAAAAACCCTAAAGCAACGGTCCACATAGTGACTGGTTCTGCTGTGAGTATATTTAATTTCATTTGTGTGTGTATGTGTGTGTGTGTGTGTACATGGTTGTTTTTGCAGACTTAAGACTGTTGCAGATTCCATTATGATATATGAAGGTGACAAATTGATGAGGATGGTGACACATTTGTAACACAGCAATCAGGCACACTCTCTCTCGCTTGAATAGAGGCTGGAATGAATATGAAAAAAGAGTACCAATATTCAGACCTCTCCATGTATCTATAACAGCATCCCTTATCTCCAAGTAAGAATGGGTGATGAATAAGGGAGAAAATATGAGATTGTCAGTACAACAGATGTGAGTGAGGGATTGTAAAATATGTGTTTGCTCGTAAATGAAAGAATGATCTAATCTGACACTAATTACTGTACAACTGATGAATTGTTGCTTGATATGTTTGTGTCTTTTATGTTTTGACAAAAATGATTTTGATCTCTCATCAGGGCAACGTTGAAGGTCAAGATCCATTTATGAAGATACCAGTGAACTACAGTGCATTTCAGAGCGATGATTATGGTTACACTTTAACAACTATCCACAATAACACACACATTCATCTAGAGCAGGTTTCAGATGATAAGGTGAGTATAACAATATCTCCAGTTTGAATCATCATCATCATCATTTAGCGTCTGCTTTCCATGCTGGCATGAGTTAGACAGTTTGACTGACACTGGTAAGCTGTCGGGCTACACCAGGTTCCAGCCTGATTTGGCATGGTCTTCTATGGCTGGATGCTCTTCCTAACACCAACCCCTTCAAGAGTGTAACAGGTGCTTTTTACATACCAGTTACGTGACACTGGCTTTGGCCACGATTATGATTTCACTTGGCTTGACAGGTATTCTCTAGCACTGCATATCACCAAAAGTCTCAGTCACTTGTCATTGCTCTCTGAGGCCTGATGTTCAAAGATCATGCTTCTTTACTTCATCCCATGGCTTCTTGGATCTACTACTTCCACAGATTCCCTCCATTGTTCGAGATCAGCACCTCTTTACACAGCTGTCCTTTTCCATGCACATCACATAACTATACCAGTGCAGTCGTCTCTCTTGCACATCAAATCTTATGCCCAACTTTTCTCTCAACCTGCTTACACTTTGTCATACATGCACACTGACACTGCACATCCTGCAAAGCATGCTAGCTTCATTTCTTCTAAGCTTACACATCTCCTCAGTAGTCACAGCCTATGTTTCACTGCTATGCAGCATGGCTGTTCATGCACAGGCATCATACAATCTGCTTTTTATTCTGAGGGAGAGGCCCTCTAGTACCAACAAAAGTAGGAACTCTGAACTTTGCCCAGCCTAGAATGTTGAATTAACTTCTGAGAGGACATTGGAAGTATGTCTATGATAGAAAAAGAAAGTTGAAAACTTTGTTTTCATTCTTGTTTATTTTTTTCTAGCTATGTTAAGTTTTAGCTGATATAGTTATTCATTGGGAGTTAGATGGCAGAACAAAGACATTCAAATTATATGGAATAATACTTAGGGGTTAATACATGTGATTACAATCCTTCAATGTTTGTTGGAAGAGGCTTAGCTTGTTTTATTAAACAGAGAGAACAACTTTGAAGAATCTCTCTAATTGGCTTTTGTCTCGTTTATTTCAATGACTTTTATGAATGCTGATCTATCTCAATATTCTACAGTGTCCCCCATTACCAAAATGGACAACCACTTTCTTCTGTCTGCCAACTGTGAACCAATCACTCTCACTTCCAACTTTCCAAATACTGGATACAGTATTTAACCATTTAACATTCAAACTGGCCGCATCTGACTCAAATATTTTCCCTGTTTTATGTTGAAACCAGCCAGATTAAGCCTCTTGCACCTACCCTACAATGTTATTCATCATCGAAATCCCAAAGCTATGAGACATGATTACTTCAAAAGCAATGTAAATGAACAAGCATTACATTTGAATACTAAAGGGTTACTAAACTGAATACTAAAGGGTGAAAGGATCTTTTCCCACAGTTTTTGTTCTTCTTGCATCTCAGTGACCACCACTATCACTCCATTCACTGCATTAATCATGTCATTCATGCCTTTTCTTGTAAAATTCAGTCACTTAAATGTCAATCAGAACCAGATTGCAAAGTCGTCTCTATAGTACTTGTTACATATATTCAATTCTTATAGAAAACTGAATCCTTAGATTGGAAGTTGTAGCATAGATGCCCCTGCCTTCTTTCAGCTGATCTTTGCTTGTCCATAGTTATTTACTATAAATTTAGTAGAAAATGGCTGTTGTATCCAATCAAATGGTAAAACAACTTTTATTTTTCAAATTTCTATCTTTTCAGGGTGGTGTCATCATCGATGATATCTGGGTTACAAAAAGCCAAGATCAGCCAAACTTCAAGTGTAAAAAGATTAGAAGTTAAATTTTATTTAATTTTCTTGTGAAACAGAACCAAGTTGTTTAGTTTTCTTTTGTAGTCTATCAACATTCTTTTTTAGATTTCAATTGTTTCTCTCTTAAATTTACCTTTTTTTCAGAAATATTTCAAGTGGGTTTTTTTTTTTTAAATATGAAAAAAATTTTGTTGTTGTTATATATGTATATAACGATTTCTACTGAAGATATTTATATGTTTATTCTTTTAATAAAATGAGATAAAATAATCTGGAGTTTATTTCTTTTTATATCTGAGTGAATTTTGACATCAAGTGAAGCAGTTTTGTTTTTCTTTTTATGCATGAGAGAATGTTTGGTGACAGTACTTTTATGCTTGGAATAATATTATCAGGGAGCCTTACAGCTGACCAGGGATTTAAATGCTGTCACCGTAATTGTTCTGTGTGCTCATTGCCCTTTATAGTCTGTATTGAATGGAACATCGTTGTAAACACTGGAGAATAGAATTGTTAAATAAGGGGTTCATATAATCAACTTGATCCCTCCCCTTAAAACTGTTGGCTTTGTGCCAACTTCCACTGGTATGGAAACAGGATGCATATGGATGAGGATCATCATCATCATCATCGTTTAACATCTGCCTGGCATGGATTGGATGGTTTGACTGAGGACTGGCAAGCCAGAAGGCTGCACTAGGCTCCAATCTGGTCTGGCAAGGTTTCAATGGCTGGATGCCCTTCCTAATGCCAACCACTCTGAGAGTGTAGTGGTTGCTTTTTGTGTACCACCGGCACAGGGGCCAGTCAGGCAGCACTAGCATCGACCATGCTCAAATGGTGCTTTTTATGTGCCACCGGCATGGGAGCTAGTCAGGTGGCACTGGTATTGACTGCACTTGAATGCTGCTTTTTACGTCCCACTAGCACAGGAGCCAGTCTAGCATCACTGGCGTCGACCACACTCAAATGGTGCTTTTTAAATGCCACCAGCATGGGTGCCAGTCAGGCGGTACTGGCAACAACCATCACAACAATTTTACTTGGTTCAACATGTCTTCTCAAGCACAGCATATTGCCTGATCATTGAAGGATACTCTTAAATGGGCTGGTTATGCAACACTGGCATGGGCCATGGCCATGATCTCACTTGCCTTGCTGGGTCTTCTCAAGTGCAGCATATCTCCAAAGGTCTTGGTCTCCTGTCATTGCCTCTGTGAGGCCCAATGTTCGAAGGTCATGCTTCACCACCTCATCCCATGTCTTCCTGGGTCTACCTCTTCCACAGTTAGGGAGTGGCACTTCCTCACACAGCTGCCCTCATTCATACATAACACATGACCATACCAGCCCAGTCATATCTCTTGCATACCATATCTGATGCTTCTCACGCTCAACTTTTTTTTCGGGGTGCTTACACTCTGTTGTGTATGCACACTGACATTACACATCCAGTAGAGCATACTGGCTTCATTCCTTTCAAGCCTATGCATGTCTTCAGCAGTCACAGCCCATGATCCACTGCTGTATAGCATGGCTGTTCACACACATGCATCATACAGTCTACCTTTCACTCTGAGCGAAAGGTCCTTTGTTGCCAGCAGAGGTAGGAGCTCTCTGAACTTTGACCAGGCTATTCTTATTCTAGCAGCTATGCTGTCAGAGCATCCACCCCCACTTCGTCATTTCCTCTGCGAGGCTCAAGATCCTAAGATCAAGACACAAATTCACTTAAAGCATCATGCAAACCAAATATAAAAATAACATAGGATAATCTCCCTACCTCTGATTATCAATAAAAAAAAATTCACTCTCACTTTTGTTTCATTCAGCAGCAACCTAAAGATAATTCATGCTTCAGTTAACAATCCTGTCCAACTCTGCAATATGTCTATGATCCTCAGAGTAGAGTACAACAACCAACCATCTGAAACATTATATATTTTTCATTTGACAACACAAGAGATCTCTTTGATAACAAATTGACTTGCAGACTACCTCTAGTCTTCGAAGTTATCATCATCATTTAAAGCCTGTGTTCCATATGCTGGCATAGGTTGGATGGTTTGACAGAATCTAATGAACCCAAAGACTGCATCATGCTCCAATGTCTGTTTTGGGCATGGTTTCTATGACTGGATGCCCTTCTTAATACCAACCATTTTACAACAAGGACTGGGTTATCTTTTTGTGCTACCTGCACTATCGAGGTCACCATGCAACTCACAGAACTACAAATTCTAGAGGAGATGGACAGATGGTCAGTATCATGCTTCTGGATGAGGAGATTGAACTATGGGAAGTGATGGGGGGCAGTGCAGGTTCTTGCAGAGGATCTGAATGGCTACTCACATCTAGGAGGAGAAAGGGAAGAGAAAATGAACAGTAGAAACTGCAAGCGATAGATAATGGTGACGATATGACTAGGTGGCGCTACAAGGTACAAGGTGAGTTGAAGAATCAGTTTGCAAGGATGTATAGGAAGGAGAATGGGGGGACAGTGAGACGGACTGCCCGAAGGGGTAAGATCGAAGGATGGATGAACATAGAGCCATGAGTTGTGGAAGATAGAGGGATGCAGTAGAGAATGAAGAGGACAAGCAGTATGAATAGTAAAGATGATACAGTTGTGAGGGTGGTGGCGAGGACAAGACAGAGGGATGACATGGTTGGTAGTCTGCAGGAGCCATGGGGGTGTGGAGAAGAGGAAGATCTAATGCAAAGGAGTAGGTGATGAATCACTGTAATGTGGATGGAAATTACAATGCATGGCACTTCCATAAACAAAGTTTTGCTGATGGAGGCAGGTCTTTCGAGAACCTCATAGTGCCAGAGATCTCATTACCTCTGTGAAGCTCAGGATCCTGAGATCAACCTTAACCACTTCACCCCATATCTTCCTGGGTCTCCCTCTTCCACAGGTTTCAGCCATTTTGAATGACTATGGGCCTCACGGAGGCAATGACCATGCCCTTTGGCATTATGTCATGCTTGAGAAGAAGACCCATCACACCAAACAAAATCACAGTTGTGGCAGATACGGGTGTCACCCAAATTGGCACTCATGCCAGTGGCATGTAAATGCACCCCAGTGTCATACAAATGTCACCTATTGCACTTGTTACATAAAAGCACCCATTACATTCTCAGAGTGGTTGGCATTAGGAAGGGCATTCAGCTGTAGAAAACCATGCCACATCAGACTGGAGTCTGGTGCAGCCTTCCAGCATGCCAACCCAGTCAAACCGTCCAACCCATGCCAGCATGGGCAACGGACATTAAATGATGATGAGGATGATTACTTTTTTTTATATAGTATCGCTATGTCTAAATGAAATCGGTAAATTTCTGTATTAACCCCTGCACGATTTTCACTAAGAAAAAGAAAAACTCAGATTTTTTACATGGAATCAAGTACCCTGACCTCCTACTATGCTGCAAATCCTTAATGTTATGTTTCCCTCGGGTGACTCGCAGAGATAACACAACGAGTTATACAATTTAATTATTACATTTATTGTTCAATTACATACAAAGAACGCACTCACCCAATGTTCGTTATGAATAAACAAAAGTCATGTCCGCCATATATATATCAATGACATTTTACTACGACAGTCCCACAAGACAACAACAATGGAACAATGAACTCAGACGAACCACATGACACACGGAACGTCAGACGAATTACATATCTAACAGTCCATATAACACTTAATTTTGGTTTGCAAAAGGGGGGGGGGCAGGGTCCCTCCCGCAATCATTGGAAATATTTTTCTCTGTTGAACGAATTCCTGTGACCTCCTAATATGCTACAAAACCTTTTT
>NC_068989.1:277181-279352 GCF_001194135.2 Octopus bimaculoides
GACCTCCTAATATGCTACAAAACCTTTTTTGGGGTCCGAAAAATGGAGTGGCGTGAGGTGGAAGCGTCGGAAATTTCACCTTCACCCCCATTGATCTTTTCACCAGCACGATTTTCACTAATGAAAAAAAAAATCGGATTTTTTGGCGTGGAATCAAGTACCCTGACCTCCTACTATGTTGCAGATCCCTTATTTTGGTTCGGAAAAAAAGGTGGGGTGGTCACCCCACATTTTTTCGTGCGGGTGAAAAGATCAATGGAGTAGGGGTGAAATTCCCGAGGATTCTACCTCACTCCACCCCGTTTTTCGGACCCCAAAAAGGGCTTTGTAGCATACTAGGATGTCACAGGAATTCATTCAACGCCCCACCCCTTCCGAACCAAAATAAGGGATTTGTAGCATGTTAGGAGGTCAATGTACTTGATTCCACGCAAAAAATCCGAGTTTTTTTAATTTTTTTCTTAGTGAAAATCGTGTGGGTGTTAATATAGAAATTTACCGTGAAATCTTTACACACACATTGAATTTTAAGGATTTTATCGAAAATAACATTTATGAAATAGCATGCGACAATATATTTAGGAACCATAAGCAATAGATTTTTCTGTGGTGATTATGTATTCTACGTTGAAATCATTTCGGGAAATCTTGAAATAGCTGTGAAAAGAGCAACGACGTGCGAAATGCCAAAAGATTTTTACAGCAAAACCAGCCAAACTATGGGAATAATATGTAATTCTAATAATGAAATAAATAGAGAAAAATGTGCGTTTTTGTTTTTGCTTTGTTTTCTTTTCTTTTACTGTGGTATATAAATAAATATTAGCCAGATAGATTTTTAAAAGCCAAACCAGATTTCAGCCACAGTTGTTGGCCTTCGCTGGCCGCTAAATTAATCGGGGACGTAGAAAATATGACACCGTTTCAAAGCTCTCGCACTCTTTTCATGTAAAAGTATGGCGATGACAAAAGATATAAAATCTGTCTTTGATGAAGCTGTTATTTTAGAGAAAACAAACAAAGAAGCTTCTATAGAATTGTTGACAAATGTTTGTAAGTAATTATATTTGCTACATTAATATTGGCATTTGTACAAATTGATCATTTTTAATTATTGCTGACTCACAGGGGAGCAGTCATTGTTTGGGAATCCAGACACAAATTTACCGGGTTTTTTTTTTTGCCTTTTCGTTTTTAATTCACTTCTTTCTAGAGAAATCATTATTTATAACGATTGTATTATATATATATATATATATATATATATATATACCTCTTTTACCTCTTTTACTTGTTTCAGTCATTTGACTGCGGCCATGCTGGAGCACGCCTTTAGTCGAATCAAATCGACCCCAGGACTTATTCTTTGTAAGCCTAGTACTTATTCTATCGGGCTTTTTAGCCGAACCGCTAAGTTACGGGGACGTAAACACCAGCATCGAGTGTCAAGCGATGTTGGGGGGGGGACAAACACAGATACACAAATACATATATATATATATATATATACATATATACGACGGGCTTCTTTCAGTTTTCGTCTACCAAATCCACTCACAAGGCTTTAGTCGGCCCGAGGCTATAGTAGAAGACACTTGCCCAAGGTGCCACGCAGTGGGACTGAACCCAGAACCATGTGGTTGGTAAGCACACAGCCACTCCTACGCCCAGATAGAAAGTTTCAGCGCTATTGTTTATGAATTTATAACGTATTTTTTTATTATTCTAAATAGAATGCATTTTTTTAAATGTATTTCATTATAATATTTATAGATAAAATTCCAGTTCCTTGGATTACTTGCATATAAATTGGATCTTTGTATGTAAATTATCGAAAGAGAGTAGGATTCCTAACACTCACCCTCATAACTATTCAGGATTACGCAATATTTTCCTTTAATTCAATTGAAACTCTCTAAATTCTGTTCAAGGATGCAAAATATCTTCTGTCTAAACTTTAATCAAACTTATTTTCCTAATTTTATTAAACTGTGATGAACTAAAACTTTGTTCTTAGTATTTAACTCTAGATCTGCGCTAAACTTATAAACCAGTGGTTCCCAACCTTTCCACTACCAAAGACCCCTTTTATTTAAATGAGTTTTCTCACCCCTTTTAATATGCTTGTTCTTATGTGAAATTTTGAATTTAGTTTACAGACCCCCCCCCCC
>NC_068989.1:279412-300959 GCF_001194135.2 Octopus bimaculoides
AGTACTACCTTTGCGGACCACAGGTTGGGAACCACTGATGTACATTTTATATGAAAATTATTCTAGTTTTAATCCTTCCGTCTTTTTGTATATTCAAGACTCTGTTAGCCAAACGTATCATTTTTAGGCGGAGGTAAAGAATATATACACCACCCGTTTTCGGCGTAACATAAACCCTAACCCTAACCCTAACCCTAACCACCGGGTGTATGTATTTTTAGTTTACTCTCGTACAGATTTTTTTCTGATGTTAACAGTCCTTTAATTTTATTTGTTATTTTGGATTCACTGAATAGGTGTGACTAGAGGAAGATTTGGCAGCTATTTCTTGCTGGTCGAGAGACTAATTCGCTTGTTTGAATTGAGGATTTTATTTATTCTTATGCTGATGACTAACTTTTGAGCAAAAAGAAAAAGGATCTTGGTGAAGAAGGGCTAGGAAATGCACCAGTCTTCATGTCATGGCTCGAAAACTCATTCACTTGGGCATAGAATTCAAAACTTTGAAAGGGTATTTTAATATGAAGTTAAGGAGAATCTTGATAAGGATGCTGACCCAAGAGATTCTTATCCGGAATTGATATTACTGAGTCATCCAGAGTACCGGAGCAATTATGGTTTCCTACATTACGCTCACTAAAACTATTTGATGGTTATGGTGTGGGTGGGGGTGGGGGACAAAATTAGTAACCGGGGTAAAACGAGTAATCTGATTTCTCGTTATTTTCTCTCTACCCGTTTGGAATCATTACATTAGTAAAAATTGGTCAGCAATAGTTGTTGCTGAAGTCGAGAGAGTCGGAAACAGGTGACAGGTACTTTTTTTCCTTTTTTTTTTTTCAAGAAATTTTTCCTACTTTTAACCGATTGTAATTGAGGTTGCTTATAAAATATCTGGGTAATTTTTGATGTTTATCAATCGATATTATTTTTTATGTTAGATTTCAAGTCGATTTTTTCCCCCCACACACTAATGTCTAATTTGATAATTTTCATGTTTCAAAAAAAAAAAGTCTAAAAATGGGGTAAAATGAGTAATGTCTCATTTCAATAATCTCTTCTCTTTAGCTGTGTCACGAAACCCCAATTTATATTCATGACCCTTTTTTTCCAAGTAACATTTCTGAGTTCTGTTGATTTCTAGTTTACTCTCTCTTGGATATTTCCTCTGATTTTTTTTTTCTACTCACACTGCTAATTTTGATTACCCCAAAATTTCGGCTTCTCTTTCTTAACACTGTTTCTAATATTCTTTACAAATATTCATCTCTTAAGACATTTGTTTATTCTTTTAATGCTTTCAGTTCAGATTATATTCTTTGTGAATTCTCACTTTATGGACAACTCTCTTCAAATGGGAAGTTTTCCTTGAATTACTAAAATTAATGACTATCTTTAATTTTCAAAGAGTTCCAAAACCATTAATACTTCATATGCTAATATAGAGTCAATATATATTTTTTTGCTGTTATTTTATTTCCCAGTGAAGAAAGATATTGGTACAAACCTTGAGGACATTGAATACAAAGCACAAGTTATCTCCAAGCTGGGAGATTTATTGTCAGAACAGAAGAATGCTTCAGGTAAGTTATCATTGTATTTAGTATAGAATTGTTTAACATTACTGTTGTATGTAAGGAGGTTTGTTTAAAATTTATGTGTAGTATTGCTGCATTTCATATTGACATTGAAATGAGAATGTTTTAATAGCTAATGTCTTAGGGAGTATTGTCAATACACTACTGGGAGTCATTTCATGGTTCCACTATTTTGCTAGGGTCTGGCTGCATTAGCTTTATCACTTCATTCTTCCTAAGAAAGCTTGGCTTTTATTCTTATCTTGAAAGTTAGAACATCAAGAGTAGGGTGATTTGACACACATTAACCCTTTTGTTACCATATTTCTGTTGAGATGCTCTGTGTTTCTTTCAATTAATCTTAAATATAACAAAGAATTTCGTAAAATGACTTCTTTATCATTCAACTAGTGTTAGGAACATGAATTGTGACTAAGGTTTGGTGGAAGATTTTAATTCAAAACTTTTGAAAACAAGACATTTGTACTACAGAACCAGAGGCGGTTTCAGCATGGTTGATATAGAAAGGGTTAAATTTGAAGTGGAGAGTTTAAGGTAGTTTTTAAAATTTTTCTTTGTTTGAGGCACACTGTGAAGCTTGGCAAAAAAAAAAAATAAAAAATAAAGCCTGTATTTAAATGGGCAGAATCTTTTTTTGTTTATAAAAGTACTGTGGCAGTTTGAACAGACAAGCATGAGTTGTCAAGGCATCAAATTGTCGACATTTTTGGTTTTCTCTTGGTTAGATCTCTGATTTTCAGCTTAGAGTATCATAAGCTGAGCACAGAAAGCTTTCGTGTTGAAAGTTAACTTGGAGGCATAGGAGAATAAAGTTTCATTACATCCAACAATGTGCTTCAATGGAATAGATGATGAAGAATCATGATATACACTTAGATTTATATTCTATGCCAGCATGGGGAAAATATATGTTCTGTTATTTAGACTATTGATGACAATGCAAACCCAACTTGACACATAATCATTTTTAACAATAGTATTATTATACCTGCATTGCATATTTATAAAAAGAGATGCATTTTCAAATCTTTATCAGTCCTGATATACAAAGTATTGATATATTATACATCGTACTATGAACCAACAAGGGAACTTCTATGCTATCTGTCTACCAGAAACAGCAACCAAATCCTCTTTAAATCATATTCTATTATCTAAAAGAAACAACACAGTGGTTAAGGTAGTCGTAGGTAGCTCTTGTTAGAATGCTTTTGATGACCAAAGGTCTGTTTGGTCAGAGAAACACTACACTTGCTACAATAGCAGCAGCAGCAATTTTCTAGCTCCATAAGAAGTGAGAAGGTACAATGTTTCTTATTTTCAAGTGATTTCTTTCTGTCATTGCTTTGTATCTTCAATTGTAGGGCTTGCTTCCTTGATAAAGGTTACTCGACCATTTCTTGGAATGGTGAGCAAAGCCAAAGCAGCTAAACTGGTACGAAATTTAGTTGATCACTTTCTGGATCTTGAGGCTGGAACTGGAAACGAGGTAATGCATATTTCCTAAGTGACTGTCCATCTTTTTAAAAAATGTTTTCAGTTTGTGTGTTCATGTTTGTAATTGTTGATAGCTTTTACAAGTTTCAGTCATTAGACTGTGGTCTTGCTGAGGAAGAATTTTTAGCTGAATGGATCAACTCCATTCAACATAAACCTGGTACTTATTCTGTTGGTCTCTTTTGCCAAACCGTAAAGTTACAGGGACATAAACAAACCAACGCTGGTTGTCAACACACACACACACATATATTCTTTCAGTTTCCGTCCACCAAATCTACTCACAAAGCTTAGGTGAATCTCAGGCTGTAGTAGAAGACACTTGCCCAAGTTACCATGTCTTCCTGGGCCTACCCCTTCCACAGGTTCCCTCCACAATTAAATGTACCACATGACCAAACCAGCACAGTCTTCTCTCTTGCACACAACATCTGATGATGGAGTAATGTTGAAAATCCTTGTTATTGACATTTGTAGATATGGAAACTAAAGCATTGAGAGTTAAATGGTTTGACCCTGGACATAATGCAGTAACTGCAGGTGTGATTGTATCATAAACCTAACTTTTAGTTTCATCTCTATGCATGTTTGTGTGCGTTTATGGTAGTTTTACTTCCATTAATTTTTTTTTGAAAATCCAGATATATCTATAAATTGATGGAATTAGTGATTCTAACTAGGAATTGTATCTAAAATCATAAATTTTGTTTACCAATAATTTTGTTAGCACATTACCTGTTGAAGCTGTTACGAAGATATTGTATTGGCCCAAACCATCAGGACTAGGTGGTGTTGGCAGTAAGATGTATTCTTGCTATTTAATATCGTTGTTGGAATTTTTGTTTTCTTAGGTTTCACTATGTAATGAGTGTATTGATTGGGCGAAAAATGAGAAAAGGACATTTTTACGACAAGCACTTGAGGTGAGTTGTTGATTTTAATTAAAAACAATAAATGAAATTTTGTGAGTGTAAATATGCATATATGTTTGCCATGTGTTTAAATGTATATGTGTGTTTGTTTGTGCATATACATATGTGTGTATGTGCATATGCACATTTGTCTACATGTGTGCATATGTTTGTATTGAAGTTAGCTCATGAAGTCATATGCAATGTGTTGGTCACGTCATCTTGTCTTGATTTTGGGCTTCCAAAGCAATTACAAGGTATTCTAGTAAGATTTACCCATTGATATTTCTTAATTATTCAAAATAAACTGAAGGTAGGATAATAAAATTTGGCACACACATTCTAATGTAAATTGCCAATTCATTGCAGTAATTACATTTCAAAATGACCACCACAAAATGCCTTGATCATAGTCTGCAAGGGAGACTTGCACCCATCAGATGGAACAACAGCCCACACCATGAACAAAACTGGTCTCTGATGGCATAAAGCCTGTCGTTCTACCTGATGGTAACTGCCTCGCCGATGAAGATCAACACTTTGTTAGCAGTGTACTTCATCTCAGCTAACATGGTTTTACTCATGTTGAGCCATTTCTTCTTGGAAGCTGCTGAAATTCACTGTCGGCATTGCTTCTTGTATGCAGCTAGCTTTAAATCCTCTTCAAAAATCCTTTGCCTTGATTATTTCGAAATATCAAGAGCTTTATCAGTTTTTTCTTGCACTCCTGCAGGGATTTCAGCTCATTTGCTTCTTTACAGTTTCAACAGTTTGTTTGCTATGAATTTGTTTCCTACCAAAAATCGGCTTACTAGAGGTAGTAGCGAACTCCATATATCGATTCCAGGTATTGAATGCTGTTTTACAGGATATTTAAGTGTTTTATGTCCTTGTTACTCACTGCAGTTGTTTTCAAAGTGACAATCTGGTCATGTTTTGCTTTAGATGCCATGTTTGTTTGCAAACCTGTTATAGACAAATGAAACAATAGACACATGAACAAAAGACGTGTAAATCTTTGCGTAAAATGTTGATAATATTTCCTGAAATGATATGCTTTAGGAAGAGTTATAAACATGTGTAAATCTTTCTGGGACACCCTGCACTTTATGGTGAATCATTTCTCAATAAGCATCCTCAGCATAGACGACAAAAGATATTTCATGATGTGACAAAAGACAACCATAGGTCCTTGAGCTTTGTTACATGGGAACATCTTGTAATGAATGAAATAATAGTCTCTAACTAGAAAGAGCAGCCTGCAGTTTGAGAAAAATGGAATTACTCATCAAATAGTGAAACTTAAACTGCCGGTTTTTGTAACTCTGTATAATTGAGAATTAAGAAGAGATCTCACTCACATTGTTTGAGGCTGTATTACACTTTCAATCGTGTCATTCATGGAAGGTCACATGTTAGAAGACCAATACATGATGCTTATATGCAGCCAGGCGCAGGAGTGGCTGTGTGGTAAGTAGCTTGCTTACCAAGTTTGTGTTGGCATTTTGCTTCCGGTCACCATGGAAGATAGACATGCAGCTCATAGCTCCTAGATTCCTTTAAGAAGGTGGATTGGTCAAGGCTGGTTTGTGTTTGATAGATTTTCTCTGCCTGAGTTAACCCCGGGCTAAATAGCAACGACCATGAAAAACCTGCTGGCAACTAAACAGTCTGAATTTCACATTGGTGAGACAACAAACCCCATGACTAATATTTGTAGAATTAGAACTTGTGTTTCTGTGGTGTTTTAGTTCAACATCCAAACCTTCTAAATCATTCTGTTAAACCATTTCAGTAAAAATATACAATTCATTTTTATTTTGCTCTTATTTTTGTAGGCAAGATTAATTTCAGTGTATTATGATACTAAAAGTTATGAAAAAGCTTTGGCCCAATGTAAGTTAGCTATGTTTTATCTTTAACTTTGTATTTCATTTTTTTTTTTTTTTTCTGTATAATTTATTTATTTTATTGCTGAAATATGTTGGCAGGTTTTGCAAATCTGACAGTTTAATGAGTTCTTTTAGCAAGTAGTAACAGCAATAGCCAGGAATCCATATCTATCTCTTCCAGCAACTCTTATATTCAGAATATTTGGGCTGATTTTGTCTCCTGATAGACTATTCTTACTTTTTCATTTTAGAAAGAAAATTCTTAACTTGTTTAAATGTGACACCTCCAGACACAAGTAATATGTCTGGTATATTTTGTGTGTATGCACTCTCACTCTTATGACGCACATCATCATCATCATCGTTTAATGTCCGCTTTCCATACTGGCCTGGGTTGGACAGTTTGAATGAAAAACTGGTAAGCTGGAGAGCTGCACTAGGTCCCCATCTGATTTGGCAGTGTTTCTACAGCTGGATGCCCTTCCTAATGCCAACAATTCTGATAGTGTAGCGGGTGCTTTTTACGTGCCACTGGCATGGGTGCCATATTGAAACAAATTCCCTAATTCCAGACACTCTACAAAAGCTCATTTCCTATTTCTTCAATCAAAAGTTGTTGTTTTTTTTTTATTTCCTTTTTGCCCCCTTTTTTCTTTTGTCACTTGTATGTTTCAATTTGGTTTTAAGTTCCTGTTGTTTTGATTATGTAAACAACCAAACCAATAAAGAGAAAGTGGTGACAACACAATAGCTCAGAAAACTGAAGTATGTTGTGTGCCTTATTCGAGTCTACCATAAATCATCAGTCTGTGTAAGGGTCTCTCCATGATGATCCCTTAACATAGAAGAACATAGCAGTAAAATTTCCCTCAAAGCATAATATACCATCTTAATAGGAGATATTTTACACTGAGATGGTTTTATAAAAATGAGATCGGGGGGCTAGATCAAGGTTGATCTGGGGTTAAACACAATATATATATTATCAGCATTATTGCTTTCATCTGAAACTCTGTTTTACAACATTTATTGCCTTTGTTGTAGAAGAGTCAAAAATTCAATGATGGGGTTGTAGATGTAGTGTTGGTACACGAGTCTATATTATCTAGCAAATGATCATGTCTCAGCTATAGTCTAAGTATGCGTTGTTGTGAAGTGATGCATGCATTTGAACTGATCCTTTAACCTTCAAAATGCCAATATAATATTACAGCTGCTACATTGCTGAAAGAACTGAAGGAATTAGATGATAAGGCATTGTTGGTAGAAGTGCAACTTTTAGAAAGCAAGATCTACTATGCCCTCTCTAATCTGCCAAAAGCCAGGTAAATATTATTTTATTTTATCACAGAGTGTTTAGGTTTTTAATTGTGTGACATACGTGGGAGAAATGTTGAACATTAAAATCACATCAACGTTACTGAAATGAAAGTATTTCAATCAACCGAATTGTCTTAATTTAATCTGTAAAGCAAAAAAGAAGTTTGTAGGTGTGCAATGAGAAAAAGCATTGAATGTTTTTAGATGGGTACTGTATTGGAGAATTATATTTTCTATGTTTGATTTTCACTAATCTTAAATGTAGGCTGATTAACCCCTCTAACAATGAGTTAGGTATTGTAAGCAAGTGTATTCTTGATGCCATCAGCTCTGATATCAGAAGGGCTATGGGCTTGACCCAATGAGATTCTAGTTCTGCAGTAATTGATTTTGTGACACCAAGGATAAAGCAGCCTGCAAGTTCTTCTCGTTCCATATCATGAATTTCTACCCTTCAATATTAAAATTCCTTCTCCTGAAGGCCCTAGCCCTTGGTGGGCAATTCACAAAAACGACCTTGATAACAGAATCATGAATACAAGAAAGTCAATCCTGTTTCACAATGGTTCCTCACAATGGCAGCTCATTGTTTGCTATATCATTGGAGAGCTACAACAGGACTGAGGTCAGTAATTTCATTGGGTTATTTTGGTTATCCTAAAGAAATGCACACCACACTCTCACAGTTTGCTCCTGGATAAGGATGATCTGGCAACCTGAGGCCATATGAAATAATCTGATAAAACTCTGCAAAGAATTTGGCCTAAATATAATAGTTATCACTAACTTGACTAAGGTCAACTTCCTAAACCTCAGGACAGGCAAGTACTATTATAGAAAGTCAATGTGGAAATTATTCCTAAATACTCCAACCTAAATACTTGTAATTAAAAATCTTCGGACTTTGGTTTTTGTTAGATTAACACTAAATCCCTTTGATTCTAGACAGACCTTGCTTCTATGCCTGAAATTTCTTTTCTAGTTCTGGTAGTAATTCAGCTATAAGAACAAGGTAATCAGCATAGAGGAGCTCCCAGAGGCAGCCTGTCTGAGGACTGATCCTTGATGAACCCTTATTTGCATCCTGAATTCATTGGTATAAGACTAATAGATATATAAAACAAAAAAATGGAGGCAGAGTTTCAGATCAGGACACTCACATAAGTTGGTTCCCCACTGCCCACCACCACAATTTTCTCCCTCACCATGGCCTTTGAAATGATGGGGGTGGGGCATCCTCCTGTGAAAATAATGTTTTATGCATACATGCATGTGTGTGTGTATATATATATATATATTAATCCAGAAATGCTTTTGGTTCTATTATCAAGGGCTGCTTTGACTTCAGGAAGAACTACAGCAAATGGCATTTACTGTCCACCTAAACTCCAGGCAGCTTTAGATTTGCAATCAGGTAAGTGGAATAAGCTTCATATTATTTGCTGCTACCATTTTTTTAAAAATTTATATAAAATTGTTCATTAGCTGAAACGAATGCAGTGTCTGCCAGTAGCACTTTATCCGATTCACTTTACCCGTTACAACTGACTTTAGTACAGTTTTATAATCTTTTGAACTTTAAAGAAGTATTAAATAATCAATCTTATAAAAATATAAAATTCTAAAATCTGTAGCATTTCAGAAAGATTTGCAGATAGAGTGTCTCAGTTTTTCTAAAGTTTCTAAGATAGATATTTTTGCCAATAGGCCAGTTGCTCTAGTAATCCGTAATCTTTAAAAATCACTGACGATAAAATAATCCTTCTCAATATCCATTGTTGTTATCCCTGCAGGTATCCTCCATGCTGCTGATGAGAAAGATTTTAAGACTGCATATTCATATTTTTATGAAGCGTTTGAAGGTTACGACTCTATCGACAGTCCCAAAGCCATCATAGCTCTAAAATATATGTTAATGTGTAAAATCATGCTCAATCTGTAAGTTATGTGTTCAAATATATCTTTATTGTGTTTGTGTCTAAGCAAATGTAGGGATAAGCAAGTTAGACAGATCAATATATAAAATACAAACAACGTATATATATGTTTACATACAAAAAGGTCTTACACAATATAAATGATAGAGAAAATTCAAGGAATTTGTAATACTTTTCTTCAACCCCCTTTAATTCTTTATATCATTTGTATTCTGTGTAAATCGAACCTTTTTGTATGTGACCTTATGTACATTTTTTGTATTTCATGTATTTAATATACTCCATATTTTTGATCTAACCAGTTCCATATGTAAAAGAACATGCTGCGTTCTGAGTATTTTTAAATGTGTTTACATGTGAATCTATATATTAAAAAAAAAAAAAATTATTTTTTCTTAGAGCTGATGAAGTGCAAGCAATTGTCAGTGGGAAAATAGCTCTGAAATATACAGGCCCTAATATTGATGCTATGAAAAGTATAGCTCAAGCAAGCCAGAAGAGATCGTTAGCTGATTTCACTGAGGTGAGGTGCAGTTTTATGTTTATTTGTCAAATAAAGTCGACTCTGAGGTTTTATGTTTCTTCTCAGCTCTATAAAAACTTATTGTTTTCTATTTTGTTATTTAAAAAGATAATTCTTTCTATGTTTGATTGCCTTCATTACTTTTTCCCTTTTAAGCAAATTGCCACAATTTATGCTTTAAGGTATTTTAGCTCATATAGATATATAAATATAAAATATTTCTCTTTGAAAGGAATGAATATCAAGTCATGTTAGTTAAATTGTTAGCAAAATAATTCACACTGAAAGCGTATTTTAATGATTAAAACTGAAGTTAAAGGATATTTTAGGTCGACAGTAAAGGAAAATAATATTAGTGGATAAATTGTATCTGACTTTCTGAGATGAGTGATAATCATTATTTCATTATTATACATGGAATTGTAGATAGACTAGCACTCTCATCTTGTGGAGGAAAAAGAAGCTCCAACCCTTGTCAAACAGTCATTCATAGTGTCTACAACACTATGAATTGGCACATACACTGGACTTTGATAACCTTTTCAGTAGACCTAGCATAGAATTGAATATCCTATGGGAGCCTTTAGTTTAAGAAGAGCATTAAAAAAAAAAGCACAGTAAGTTTTAAAAACTTTGATTCAAGTGGAATGAGTAAGTGACATCACAAGAATAACTAATTGGAGAATATCATGTATTATCCAAATAGTGGAATGAGAACAAGCAGTTTGACATGCTTAGAAAATTCCACAATACTGTTTCTACAGCATTATATTATACTGGTTACAGGTGCCACATGCATATAGCTAGGTGTACAAATCATTGAGAGATAAATAGGAATCTCTCTCTCTCTCTCTCTCTCTCACATGCAATATCCATATAGTTAAGCTGATGGATTACTGATTGTGTGGGCCCCAAGTTGAGATCTTCCAGCCACTGGTTTGGGTCACTTAACTGTTTGCTCTAGTTTTCCTGCAGATGACAAAAATGAACGAGAAGTAGGCTTCTGTTTTATGTTTGATTGGTTATCAATGAGAAAGATTTTTACCTCTAAAAGAAAATAAACCATATTTTAGCTTGCAAAAATGGATGTCTAGCAGTGAACATTCTTTGCAATTGTCAGGACTTCTCAGATGGAAGCAGTAGACTTCATTACCAAATTAATAATAATCTAATACCCATTAGTTATATTTTAACAAGGTTGTAGGATGAGAAACTGTGGTGTCCTGGGAAATGTCAAGCTGCATGAGGAGCAGCGAATGTTTTAATTTCTAATACCCACTAATCAAAGTAATTAATTGGTTTATTATTTTAGGCAGTTATATTTTGTTTTGCTAATCTGTTAATATCTGTTTTATAATCCATTTAATTATTGAACTCTTTAAACTGCAGACTTTAAATCGCTACCAAGAAGAACTCTTTAAAGATCCCATTGTGCAAGTACATTTTCTAACTCTTTACGACAACCTGCTGGAGCAAAATCTTTGCCGAATTATTGAACCATTTTCCAGAGTTCAGGTATGTTGTCGATTTATTTTTCTTTAGATTTGAATTTGTTATGGATGTTATCCTCAAGATCAGAGATTCGTCCTACTCTGCAACACCTTGAGCAAATCTCTTCTCCTATAATCTCTTGTTGACCCAACCTTTGTGAGTGAAATTGAAGCATTTTCTGAAATATAATAGAAATATTAAATAACATATGTAGGGTGATACAAGATCTTGTCTATCTCTTCATTGGCATCACCTGACATATTTTGCCTAACTTTTCACCTGCATTATTTAAAGATCTTAAAAAAATAAAATGTCCATGTTTTTAATCCTGGAGATTTTACTATCCACTTTAACTAATAGAAAAGGCCATTTATGTCCTCTAGTTGTCCTGGTAGAAGATAGTCCTCTAGTTGTCCTAGTAGAAGATAGTCGTTTCCATGCCATCTTCTCTCTATGATGGTTTTACATCATTTTCATTTTCATTTCTTTCTTTCAGATCAAGCGTATTGCAGAAATTATTAAATTATCACAGGTCAGTGTTTTTGTATATCATCATCATTTAACTTCTGCTTTTTATGCTGGTGTGAGTTGGATGGTTTGACAGGAGCTGACAAATTAGATGTCACCAAGCTCTAGTGTCTGCTTTGACATGGTTTTTATGGCCGGACGCCCTTCCTAATACTGACCACTTTACAAAGTGTAGTGGGTACTTTTTGCACAGCACCAGTAGCAGTGAAGTCACCCAGTAACTTACAAAACAAGACCCCCCCTCATCTAAGGTGAGGGAGTTGTATTGAGGGACAGAAATAGGTGTCTTGCACATCTATATAAACAGCTGTTTCTGGGGGCTCTGAATTACATAATAGTTTTAATATTGGCAGATGGAGTATGCGAAAAGTAATGACTATGCAACCAGTAGTGGATAAATATAAACATTACTGTAAAGCAGGCTTCCATTTTCAGAGTGGAAAGATTGGCTAAGTAATTCTGATCCCCCAGAAACAGCTGTCAAACCTGAAGTACCATGCCCTCCTCCCTTAGTTTTCTCTATCTTTTTTACTCCATGTCAATTTGTTCTGTAAATATATAAATCTCTGTATGTTTATACATGATTGTTCATCATCTAGATATTTTCAGTTTTTCTCTCTCTACATAAATACTCCTGTATATATATTCACATGTAAGAGATGGTATCAAAAAGTTCCTGTACGAGTTACATTTAATAAGAAAAATAACTTATTTATGTAAGTTTTAACATCATCTCCTTTGAAATAGTCACCTTGCGCATCAATACACCAGTCTCAGCATTCTTGCCACTTTTGGAATCTAGCCTGGAAGTTGTTTTCCATAAGTGAGTCAATGACCTTCTGCGATTCACTCAAAGGTGTTAAAATAGCAGCCTTTGAGCTGCATTTTCATCATGGGGAAGAAATTGAAGTCTACAGGTGCTAAATCTGGCAAATAGGACAGGTGTTTTTGGTGAGAAAGTCACTAGTGAGGTGATCTTGGTGACAAGGTGTATTGTTGTCATGAAGAATCCAATTCTTTGTGCTCCACAGATCCAGTTACTTGCGCTAAATGCCCTCAACCACTCAGAGGCTTCAAAACGTTGCAATAGAACTCTCGATTGACAGTCTGGCCCTGGGGGACAAATTCTCAAAGCACAATACCACATTTCTTGGGGTGGTACAGGTCTTCTAGGGATCTTCTTCCACTTTTGAAGTGCCCTGTGCTACTTGAAACATTGCATAGAACTCATCACTGTAAGCTTTCCAAAGCATGCTTAATGTCTCTGTAGCAGGCTTTCTAAGTTTAATGCAAAATTTCACATTGGCTCTTTGTTCCTGTTCATGATAAAAATTGCAGACTACAGCAGACATGTGATCCCAAATTTCACAACTTGCGAAGTAAACACAACAGTGTCACTCAACACACTGCTTCATGAAGGTAACTGCTAGCTCTCATTGTGCGTGCATCTGATGGTGCGCTACAGAACTAGCCTGGGAACGTTTTGATACCACCTTGTGTGTGTGTGGTTCATATATCAAGCCCAAGCATGTTGTTTGTTTGTGTCATTATCTCCATTTGTTCACACACACACACATTTGTATAATGTACATTAAGATTTGGCCTTAATTCTTTCTGCTACTGGATTTGCTTGAATAAAGGTATAAATCTTTCTGTTTTTTCAGGTTTGAGGGTACCTTAAAATAGATGAGATGAAGTACATATAAAAATATGAGAAACTTTTTAAGAACTAAAATATAAATCTTAACTTATACTTGTCCATGTTTGAAGTACTTTTATATTCTCTTGTGAATTTAAAGATTTTCTTTTATTCTTGTAGAATGAAGTTGAGAAGAATCTGTCAAAGATGATCTTGGATCGAAAACTGCATGGTAACTGGTTTGCTATATACCTTTTTTACTTTCCATGTGCAATAAGATTTATTTAAAAGAAGCCTGCAATTTTAGAAATGCTTTCTTGGGTGGTAAATGTCTGTGATTCTGCAGAACTAGGAAGATACAGTACATGTGTTAAGACTTGTGGAATTGTTGCATAAAGCTGAAATATTGGCAATGAAAGCAGAAACAGCCACACTAATTGCAAAAGAACAAATTTCATCCCAGAATCGAATCATTAAAGTGAGTTGGGAACAGAGAGCATTCAATTCAAATTGCAACTTCTGTTTTTTTTAGTTATCATGTTGTGCTAAGTTATTGATTAGCTGAGTCAGCCATCTGGTATCAATATTCTGGTATCAATATTCAGTTGTAGCTAATTCACTTCACCTTATACCACAAATGAATCTCTGAGCCAAGTTGTAGCCACTGAACATCATAGAATTTGGTTTCTTTTACTTATTATCATCATCATTGTTTAACGTCTGCTTTCCATTCTGGCATGGGTTGGACATGTAAAAATATATTTGACATCACCTAAAAACTACATGAAGCACATATCATTCCACAAAATCTGTTAGACTTATGTGGAAGTAGTTTGAAACTAAGCAAATGCATTATATTATTTGCTAATAAAACTTCTTTTTGTTTGTTAATTACAGGAATTTTGGATCAAGGAGCAGGTGTTCTAATAGTTTTTGATGAGACCCCTGTGGACCAGACATATGGTAACGCTCTGGAAACTATTCAAAATATGGGCAAAGTAGTTGATGCTCTTTACCACAAAGCAAAAAAACTCACATAAACTTATTTTCAATTTTTAGTATTTTTTTTTTTTAAATATCCACTTCCATAACATGTAATTACCTTTTCATTTGTGTCTAGAATTTTGTGTAATGTTGCTTTTCCAAAATATTCTATTGTTACAGTATTTAATTATGAAACAACAAAAATAGGCAAATAAACAAGAAATATTCAGCCTCCAGCCTGTTTCATATTTGTATATATTTTTCTTGCTTTATTTCTGTCTGTATTATTTTGATCATTCTGAATATTTTCATCTGCAAGACAGATGGGGACTACTAAGTTAAGGAGATGAACAATGGCCTGTACAAGATCAGGGAAAGAAATTGTGTTAGGACTAGTAATATACCCATCAACATGATACAAAACTCTGTTTATCTTTATTTGCTTGGATGAGAAGTTTCAATTCTGCTTAAGGATTGTACAGTTAATATAACAAAGGGCATGCAGCTTCTATAAAAGCATCCCACTCAGAATTAAAACTAGGAAAGAAAAATCTGAAGATTTAGAAGTAACTACTTTGGCTGAATGGCATTATTCTGTGTATGCAAAACTTTTAGTAAATCCTATAAGTTTATTTGCTTTGCTTAGTCTTGGTTAGTATAAGGAAAATTATTTAGCTGTTCACTAAGAATATGGAAATGTCTAGCTACACAAGATATTATCTGGCCTTTATTGCTGTATAAAAAAAAATAAACGAACAGTATGTTAACTACTGAATTGTAACCAGTTTTAGCTTAGCATACCTTATGTTGGTTTCACATATTGGATCTACTGCAAAAAGAATGCCAGGCTAACTGTTTTTTTTTTCTCTAACTTCAGATTTTTCTGGGTTAAGTTTGTCTTTCACGTTCCAGTAATAATGTCATTTGATCATAAGTATGTGGATACAACATGAATCATCATTTCAAAGTAACTTTTTAGCTCACTGTAATGAAGCATTTTTTGTTATGTAAGGTGTGTGGAACCCAGAATCTGATTGATCTGACTTCCCAGTGAGTATTTATTTCAAGGTTTTAACAATGAAGAGCTACTAGCAATATAAAGGCAGGTTTTAAGAAGGCTGTTATTGAAATAGCATCAGTATGCTTAACAAGCATGCGGGCATCTTGTGTTTGTAAGAAAAAGAAGAATATCAATGTGTTGAGTGGGTGCTGTCACTCTGCTAGAACCTACTTGCAGTATGAAACTCCAGCACCACAGATATGGATATATAAGATTGCAAACTGCTTTATACTTTAGGTTTTAAAAAATCTCAACTGTGCCATCCAACAGGTCAAGTGACTATTTACAAGTCACTTGTTAACGAATCTTTAATTAAAGAAAGTTCAAACGTATCCAAGAATTCATTGCTCTCTTCACTGATTGACATGCATCATATCACTGGATAATGTGTACCTCTTGTTGAGGCAATCCAGAAATGCAATACTTGAGAATGGGTCTAGGTCCGTCCTTGTTCTTGTTTTAATAGATAATTCAAAGTGAACATTTGTAACATTTCAGCTAAGTCACTACAATGAATTGGTTCTATACTGGTTATCATCATCATCATATTTGCTTTCCATGCTGACATGGTTTGGATGATCGGACAGGATTTTATGGATCAGAAGACTGCATTTGGCTCCATTGTCTCAGTTTTGGTACAGTTTCTGTGGCTAATTCAGTGCTTTATCATAGCATTGACACTAATGCGGTTGCTCTGTAACTTATAAGACTGAAAGGGAGACTTGGAGATAGAGGGGTTGCTTTATGTGAAGTATTGAAAGTTTAAAATATGATGGGAAGAGCAGCTAGATTTATTGTTGTGAGGAAGATTCATGACTATCTTGCATTTTAGGTGGGTTTGGGGTGATGAGGTGACGGAATGTACCCTGAAGATAACATGCTCAAAAGGGTGAATGGCAAAGAATGTAGAGACAGAACAATCAGGAAAAGAGGGGTAAATTTACAAGAGTGAAAGATAGAAACATGAGGTAATCAGATGTACATGGGTTGATAGTAAATAGAAGTGGGTGGTACAGTAATAACACTGATAGATTGTGATATGTAGTAAGAAGTTTTGTCTTCGTTAATTACAGAAGCAAAATAATATAGTTGATAGGAGAGTGATAGGCCAAGCTAGCATGTTTTTTAATTTTTTTTTACTAAACTCTAGCCATATCTAAAAAGAATATGATGCATAAAAATAAAAATTGTTTTGTAGTTAGTAGATCAGCAAGTTTGAGAACATCTCAGAAGACTTGAATTCTTTCGGGACTTGAAATACATGTCCCATATGGTCTAACCTACAAACTTAGTGGGGAAATATGTCTTCTAAAAAGTAATATCATTTCATGATTGAATGGTTGGCAACAGGATGAGCAATATGCTGTAAGACATCAGCCATGAGTTAATGAGAGGTCAGTCGATCTGCTAAAAGTAGCAACCAGACCTCTCAAATCACACTACTGTCATAGATAAAGAACTCATTTGACAATGAAGGCCATGATACACTAAAAGTTATGGTTGGAACATCATTGATCAAAGATGCTAAAGCCATACAATACTCGGTACAGGTCTTCTATATAAAACCATCTCCTATGTCTTAGCATATAGAATGAAAGAAAGAAAAACAGTTTGTTTAAACTATGCTACATGTATTTTCAATGAAGGGAAACCTTGGTTTCATCTGCATGAAACTGAAGATGACTCTTCTTGACAAAAGTGAAGAATCTTCCTAGTATCTAACGACATCTATTTCAGACTACATTTCAAGACGATCTACTTCCACTACTTGCATAGAATTATATTTGTGCAAAACCAACAAACTGTAGAAACACACTGAACATTACGTAACAGTTCAAGACTTTATCCACCTGCACATTTTTGCATCTATGCACTTTTATGGTCTATAGAAGAATGCTCAAAATAGATAAGTTTTCCTTAGTTTACACAATATCATTCCTATGATTACATTGAATAATGGGTGATTGTGATTTGAATGCTTTTCCATAATGTGCTTACTTGTTCTACAACTAAATAACTAACAACAATGATGATGATGATGTGTGTGTGTGTGAACTAGCAATTCAGTATCAGATCCAGGACATTTTATTTCATATATTACTAATTCTCATTGTATTGACTCCAGAAACAAGTAAGGCTACATTGATCAGAGCAGGATTTCAATGGGATTTGGTTAATGCAGCAGAATACATGGCACAATCTGAATGTTTCTTTATTTTGTTTTTATACTTTTATCAAAGATGTACACTTACACTATTATATCAAGGACAAAAGAAGGTAATGAAAAAAAAATAAATAAAAGTAGAATTCAATTACAAAACTGAATTTACCTGGAATGTCGTAAGCACAGCACTTAGCATCACTGGAAACAGTTGCTACCAACTTTCAAGAAACTTAAGACACCTGCTTTAAAATTTTTGTACTGGCAAATATGCAGACCCACTTATTAAGACAAACAGTTTATTTCAAAGTAATTTTCTTTGAAAATTGCTATCTTTTTATGTCTTCAGATTGAATTCAAGTCTGTGTCTTTAAAATGGTGCTATCAATATGATACTCCCCAACTAATAAAGATGGTTGAGACTGCACTTTCACAATCATCATATTATAGCAGTAAAAAAGGGGAAAAAGTGATCAACTTGTGTGGCGTGAATGTTTGGTATTTCAGGCAGAAATTACGTTGAAGAAATGTAAAACATGTTGGAAGACTGTAAGTTGAGAAGACAAAATGGGCACAGAGAAAGTGACCAGGCATTTAGTAAGTCAAAGTAAAATCTGAAAAAATGTGGTTAGATATGAAAATTACCATCATGCTTCACCTCATTAAGCTGTATTAATACATACTTACATACCAATATTCTCATTTGTACCTATCATTATAGATGAATTAGATTATGTTCCAACAAATGGGCACAAAAACTTTAAAATACTCGGTTTCATGGAGAAAGAGCAGAAGAAACTGATGAGGATTCTCCAAATCCAATCTATAAGATTTGTTAGACATTCCAAAAATTCTCCATTTCAGATTCCTCTGTGAATAAATGCAAATACTTGGGTGTCTGTATTGACAGCTGAGCCAACTCGACCACATATTTACAAACACTGAGAACTCTCTGAACTCAAATAAGTCTTATTGCTTTGATTAGCAGCTGGTTTGAACCTTCTCACGAAGAACTTAAACTGAAAAAAAAAAATCATACATACATGTGTGTAACTGAAAGGCAAAATGAATGCTTTGATTTGAACAGCAAAAGATACATTTGTAAAGAGAAGGAAATGAAAATGAAGAACTGTTTGCAACAAAATAAACCAGAATTTTATACTCTGAAGGTTTACTTAAACAGCAATAAATACTTTTTTTAGACTCTAAACTGGAATTTTATAACTGAGAATGGTTCCTTGTTTATTATACACCTGCAATATCTGCCTGGAAACTTGTCATTTCCCTGTCAGATATATTTATATATATATATATATATCTGGATACAGTCATATATATATATATATATATATATAAAAGTATTGTTTCATTGTTTAAGTGATGTTGAATTACTTTCAGCATGTACTCATCATCTGTTCATGCATTTCTTTGATAATGACATAATCTTTGAGAGCACGAGGAACTGGAAGATCTTCAGCATTTTGAACTATCTTGTGACCAAGGCGTTTGCGAATACATTTGCGGCACAAGACTTGTAGAGATGTGACAGTTTGCAACTTTTTCCGAAGCCACTGAACTACAGCCTCTGTGTCATTGACTCGTGTGGGAAAGTAGTTTGTATAGAAGTACATCCTGGCACTGAAATCAAGATAACCAAATCTTGCTAAAAGACGACACATTTCAAAATTACCCTTCTCTGCAGCAATCTGAAACAAAGATTTGTATATTCCATCCGAGTAATATTTCCCAGGTACTTCAAGGTCACAGTTGTGTTCAATCATCATTTGAATGATTTCAATTTTATTAGATATCACTGCATCATATGCAGCTGTCTCTCCCTGATGGTTATAAATATCATGCTGACTACCAGCTGCCAGTAGTAGTCTCACAACAGATGTATAGTTTCTTCGGATAGCAATGTGCAGTGCTGTGTCACCAGTTTTGAATTCTCTCCGGTTCAAGTCACAGTTGACTCTGATCAATAAAGCAACTGCCTCTTTCTGGTTGTAACAGACAGCTTCCATACATGGAGTACGTCCCCAATAGTTCTGAACATCTACTTGGCTCCCTGACGCCATCAGAAGATCAATGATATCTGTTCCACCGTTGCGTGCAGCATAGTGAAGCGCCATGTCACTATTCCGATCAGTAATATTCAGTTTACAATTGGCACGAATTAATTTTAAAACAGCATCTGTTTTGGTATTTCGAACAGCTTTCATAAGTGGAGTTTTGGATGTAATATCTTGAGAGTCAACATCAGCCCCCCGTCGGATGAGCACATCCAAGATTTGACAATAGCCATCATCTGCAGCATAGTGGCATGGAGAATTGCCAAATGTATCTTTTACATCAAGTTTAGCTTTGGCTCCAATTAGAAGGATCATACAGGCCATTCGGTGTTTAAGAACTGCAAAGTGTAAAGCTGTCCTTCGAAGAGTTGTTGTCGTTTGGTTGACATCACATTTAGACTCTATCAAATATTGTAACATATAAGTATATCCACGATACGATGTTAGATGAATAGGACACAAATCAGCATGGTTCTTTTTGCGGACCTCAACAAATTTAGCATTGAGATCAATTTTATATTGTGCAACGAGACGCTTCAACTGAGCAAGTTCGTTGTTTAAGACTGCATCATAAAAATCTAAACCAGCCATTTGTGTGCGAAGCAACATTTTTGGTGATGGGGGAAGTTGTTCCGACCTGATAATTCTTTTGATGTCAATAAATCACAACTGATTTCTGGAATTTGAAATTAATGCTACATCGTGATTTGGTTTACAGTATTATGTCGATGTATTTGTTTTAAGGACCCTAATTGTTGGTCGACATCAGTCAACGTTCAACACTGACCAACTGGGGTTTTTTTGGACATAACAGCGTGGCATACAATATCGAAGAAAATAACTGTCGAAATATAAACATAGGTTATCGAAGATATTGCAGAATCGGGGCAAATATTTGTCTGTTGTACAACGTATGTGTGTGCATGGGAAGATGAAAAAAATGTTTTTCTTCCGAATGAATGCCCAGTTTGTTTGTTATGTTTGATTCATTCATTTGTTTGTTTACGAAAACAGCAAACTATAAGGAACAGAAGGCAAAAAGCATTGTGAAAAATTGAATCGAGAGACATCTATTGATATAAAAACGAATTAATAAACGAAAACTAAACAGTATTTGTATGATTTAGTGCAAAAAACTTTGGACGAGAGAAGAACAGATTGTGGAATAAGAGTCGGGTTTGAATTGTCAACAATTGACGGTGAGGATATTTCGTAAAGAATCCTTACCACACTTCTTGTCGTACATCATTGCTTATGACAGGGATTTAAGAAAAAACTTACACATTTTAATGTGGCTTGACGGACAAGAGTTTTTTCTGCTCAGTCTGTATGCCACGGTTGGATTGGGTGCCTGGAGACAGCAGCAACAATTAAGGGAAATCTTGTTAAATACTGCAATGGTAGATGATACGGCATTGTAGGTGGAGACAAATATATTCTGTGTGACAGTGATTTCTTTCCAGAACGACATCCATTCATAATATGATAGTGAGATTAGACGTAGTCATCAGCGAAACACGTTTCCATTCATAAACTGTGAAATTAACAATTTATTATTATAATGACTGACAATTGGGAACGAGGCATTAGCTCCATAGCGTCATTAAGGGAGCTAAATCTCACTTAGGACTGTCGGTGCTCTCCCCTGATTATTAATATATTTCTTGGAGTTTGGCTTCAGATGAGCTCAGATCAATACTCTCTCTCTCTCACTTTTACTCTTTTACTTGTTTCAGTCATTTGACTGTCGCCATGCTGGAGCACCGCCTTTAGTCGAGCGAATCGACCTCAGGACTTATTGTTTATAAGCCTAGTACTTATTCTATCGGTCTCTTTTTGCCGAACCGCTAATTACGGGGACGTAAACACACCAGCATAGGTTGTCAAGCGATGGTGGGAGGACAAACACAGACACACAAACATATATATATATA
>NC_068989.1:301776-307568 GCF_001194135.2 Octopus bimaculoides
CTTTGCATATTGATTTACAGTGGAGGCGGCAGGCTCGCAGTCGTAGGATCGCGGTTTCGATTCTCAGAGCGGGCGTTGAGAGTGCTCATTGAGCGAAAACACCTAAAGCTCCATGAGGCTCTGGCAGGGGATGGTGGCGAATCTTGCTGTACTCTTTCACCACAACTTTCTCTCACTCTTTCTTTTTATTTCTGTCGTACCTGTATTTCAAAGGGGCTGTTCTTGTCACACACTGTGTCACGTTGAATCTCCCCGAGAACCACGTTAAGGGTACACGTGTCTGTGAAGTGCTCACGTTAATTTCACGAGCAGGCTGTTCCGTTGGTCGGATCAACTGGAACCCTCGTCGTCGTAACCGACGGAGTGTCACGATGATTGATTTACAAGGTTTTTAATAACTTTCTGTACCGCGTCATATCGTATTTTTTGCTAAACTCGTTTTCCATTTTGCTTTGTTATTGTGTTTACATAAGCTTCCCCATGTTTCCGTAAAAGTTTATGTACACATACTGGGAACATTCAAGACTTTCATCTAAGCCACAACAGAGACTTGTTATTGTATACAAACTTACGCCTCTTAATCGAAGAAACTGATACAGCGACTCCATTTCAATTGATAGAATCGACTTCCTCTAATCGAGTCAATGTATTGTGTTTACTCGTCCCATTGTAGCGGACAAAAAAAAAAAATTTAGTCTATTAGATGTAAAACAACTTGCTTTGAAAGAATATCAAGAACACACACACACACACACACACACACACACACACACACACACACACACATATATATATATATATATATATATATACACACATATATATATATTTAACATATGCGTTTTACTCCATTTACTAAATTCATATATTTACTCAGGTACCCAAAATAACAAGGAGTTTCTACTTCATAAACAGGAGTTACACCGCAGTCATTTTGTGATCTTTGCTACCCTGGTATCTATTAACCAATTTATTTTGTCCGAGTTAATTATTAACTTAGAGAAAATAAATACATATAATTATATATATATATATATATATATATATATATATATTTCCTATTTCAAAGAAATTCGAACAATACATATAAGACCTAAGTTCAAAAGATTCTCAACAATTCAACTTCTCTGGTTGACATTAAGACACCCCCCCCCCCCAATAGGGGCCTTAACTCCCACATTTTAGAGCTCCATGACCTCCATTTTTTAGGAGCAAAATCCTTTTAACAGGTTCCATAAGACTGGAATTTTGGATTCTGCACATAAAGATCAGTAGTATAGGATACATGTGTCATGATTAGAATTTTTTTAGGGTGTGTAAAGAGGGAGAGAACCCCCGTCTGCAATTTGGATGAAATTTGAATCGTAGGTATTCCAGTTCATTAGAGAAAATATAACAGAAAAGTCTAATTCTACAATTGCATGTAACACGAGCAACGCCGGGTATCTCTGCTAGTTTAGTATAAAGCAAAGGAATCTGTTTATTGTTGAGAATGTAAACAATAGCAAGAAAAAATGATTGAATGATTTATCGACCTTTAACCAAACGTTTCCATCATTTTTCTTTTTCTGTTTACTTAATTGTATCTTGATGCTTTGTTTAAACTTGATATTTCTGACCGTAATATTTTGACCATCATCAAAGTTGTTACTGGAAATCGATGATTTATCCATTCTACTTAATTACGTGGGCTAGAAGAGATGTTGTTGTTCTTTTTATGCTTTTATTTTCAAAGTTAAGGGATTTCAAAGGAGAATTTAAAGAAAATCAAGAACCGGCAGCGAACGAAATGTAGAATTTTGTTGTGCGGGTCACATGTAAGTGTGCGTATGTTTGTGTTATGTGTAAATCGAAAAATTACAACAACATTTTTTCTCTCACTATACGTTAATGACAAACCCCACGGTTGGAACCTTCGCTATCAGCTGGACCATTGCAACATGTTACAAACCTGCAACTAAATTCCTTTTCTCCTCACCATCCACCCTGTTATACGGCCACTGCAGTACACCACCCTCCGCAATTTCCATTTCTTACAGTCCAACTTGCAACTGATCGCATCTGTCCACTCCACTTCCCACCTCTCCTCTTCCAAGAAAGGACAATAGTCTGTGTGACCTCGTCGGAAGTACACTTGCTCCGAATTAAACTCAATTTGAAACCTTCACTTGCTCCATCACTCGATGTTACCCCTAGATCTACTACACACTTCTATGCGGCCCCAAATGCACATTTAATATACTTGATCACTTTTCCCCGCACTGTTTCTAGCCTTAAAAAACTGGCACTCTGTCGGTTACGACGATGGATACTCCAGTTGATCCGATCACCGGAACGGCCTGCTCGTGAAATTAACGTGCAAGTGGCTGAGCACTCCACAGACACGTGTACTCTTAACATCGTTCTCAATGCAATCCAGCATAACACACAATGTGACAAGGCTGGTCCTTTGAATCACAGACACAACTAACTTTGCTCAAGGACATTAAGCATCTTAGTTAAGGACACCACCTTCGTGCATTGAATATCCCTAATCATTAAGCCACACATCTTTGTTTCCAACTTCATATAACGTTTAACATTTCGTCTCTGCAACTCAAGGAACCTCATTTTTACACCACCTCTTCATGTATCACTAGTTTGGCTCCAGTACTCTCTCTCTCTCTCTCATTCGTCAGAACTATGCTTTCTTCCTTCTTGTTTTTCTTTTTTTCTTTTTGTGTCCATTTATGAGTTTCCCTATCCTAAGATTGCTGATTGCAGCTTGGTCTCCACAATGTTTTATAAATGTGCACATTCGTCTGGTTGCCTAATGTTCTGTGCACAGATACAGTCGCCAGTACGGCTGTGTATCTCTGCTCGTTATCTTTTTTGTGCGTTGCACTCACCACAACGCTACCTATCCCCTTTTTTAAAACATTCGAAATAACGTTCAGTTATTGTCCTTTCTTTATTGTTTATTGTCTCCTCCTCATTTCTTTTCTCCCTCCTCCTCCTCTCTTTCATATCTCCTCTCTTTCGTTGACAACAGCTGGAAGAACACCTTTATCCTTTAATCGTTGTTGAATAACAAAAGCTCGAAGCATTATTTCTACATTCTTCAAAGTATTCTGTTTAACATTATTGCCTTTCATCCCTTCAGGCTCCATAAAATAAGTACCAGTTGTGTACTTGGGTCAATATAATCAACTTACCCTCTCCCCCATAATTCCGGGCCTTGTGCCTAGAGTAAAAAGAATTATTGGAATGGTTTCTTTTTCTCTAGAAATTTCATGCAAATAATTTTCTCCAGAATTTTTGGGAGATGAGAGGTGCATAGGGAAGAGTAAGCCAAGATATAGACAAATGGCTGAAGGTTATTGGAACAGAATGTCCGGTAGAGCTCCTACAGAAAGTTTGTCTCTTAGGGAGAGCAAGGATTATCAGGAGGGTTCTAAGCACTTGAAAGACTGTTGAAAACTGTGGATACCTAAGGTTACATGTAGCACCCTGCTACCTACATAAATCCTACCAGGAATAAGACAGAACCCTGAGTCAAACCAAATAATAATAATAATAATAATCCTTTCTACTAAAGTCACAATTTGGGGGAAAGGGGTAAGTCAATTACATTGACCCCAAAAGAACGAAAGGCAAAGCTATCTCAGTGGAATTTGAACTCACAACATAAAGATGGACGAAATGCTACTCAGCATTTTGCTTGGTGAGCTAATGATAATAATTCTTCAACCAGAAACAAGTTGTCCAATTTCACTCAGCACTATGCAACTATTAAATCCCCTCCCAATCCATAATGACCCTACTGTTTTATCTATTTTTGTTTCTAGACACCTGGGTATTGTTTCTGTTATTACACTTACATACATGTATGTATATTTTTCTTATTCTACGCATACACACATGCACTCAAGGCTCGCACACACTTTCCTTTGGGAATTGTCGAATTGTGTTCATCTCCATCTTCTTCGCCTGTTCTGATCGAATGTAATCTTCATCTTTTGCATTGTCCTGTTTTATGGATTTCCATGCAACTCACGGTAGCATGTATTTAACCATCTGCAAACACTGGCATCTTGTAGTTCCCTCTCACACACTGCTATTTCTTTGCATTTTCAAGGATTCAAACTCCAAATGAGAAATTATCAGTTTGTGATCATGAGTGATCAATCACTACAGTTTCACGTGATTGATCAAAACATTGACCAATGAGCATGAAGCTGTGACGTGGATGGCTCCTCAAATCTTCTAAACATCCACACCCTTTTACCCCAGTTAAACAGTTTGGAACCTAAATCCCTACAGACCGCAGTTAGCCTTGAAACAAGACACCTCGTGCTTCTCTTCTCGATGCTTGAACAATATGTGGAGGGTATTTGTATCTGCATTTTTTCTCTTCACAGCCATGTAGTATTGCTGTCCTATACACAGTCATCATACAACCTGCCTTTCGCCATGAGAAAGACGCCTTTTGTTACCAACAGAAGCAATAGGTCTCTGAACTTTCTCCTATCAGATCTTATCCTAGCAACTATGCTTTCAGAGCATCCACTTCCGTTGTTAATTAGATCATCTAGATAACAGAAACTGACTACTACTACTACTACTACTACTTTTGGGGAACTTCTTGACCATTCCAGAACATCTCTTTTCTTGTGTGCTCTTATTATTTATTGCTCTTGCACATTCTTCATTCTCTGTAACCTTCCTCTCATCCCAGCGCACCTCTTCCTTATCCATAGTCTCTGCTGCTTACACCGTACACAATTTCTAAACCTGCCATCCTTGTCTACACACAGAACAGGACCATTTCCTCATCACTCCTCACCTGTTATTCTATTCTCACTCAGTTCCCTTCACATCCACCTTTTCTGTTCCTCATATTCACCTTGTACACTGGCCTCGTTTTCTCTTTCTCACTGTCACTCTTTCTTTCTGTCTGTCTGTCTGTCCAGAGGGGCAAAGCCAAACTCTTCACCTGCTCAAGAAGTCACCAGCTCCCATCCCCTCTATCCTAGTTTCTTATTACTCAATTCTATACGCATTACATGGGTCTTATCTTGCAAGGATTTTTGACCTCGCTGAAGTTGGTGCCACCCTGTGAATTGGTTGGCATTATGAAGGGCTTCAGCTGTATGAACCATGTCAAAGCAGACAATGGAACTTGGCGCAGCACTCTGGCGCCTCTCTTCACACCGAACCACCCAACCCATGCCAGCTTGAAAAAAGGAACGTTAAATAAAAATGATGATAATGAGGAGGAGGATTCATATGTACATGACTACTTCATTGACAGTGTTTAAATCGCAAAGAAAGAGCAATGTAGAGCAGTGAGCTGGCAGAATCATTGAACGCCAGACAAAGTACTTAACGACATCTTGTCCATCTTTACGTTCTGAGTTCAAATTCCTCCGAAGTTCACTTTGCCTGTCATCTTTTCAGGGCTGATAAAATAAGTACCAGTTGAGCACCGGAGTCAATCTAATCGATTGAACCCTTCCCCAAAAATTTCTGGCCTTGTGCCAAAATTTGAAACCAATGAGTCATGCCTCTAGGCTAGAAACCAGCTCCAGTGGGTGAAAAGGTTAAAATATGAAACATCAAACGTACACACACATACACACACATGTACACATACATATATACGGACATATATGTATTCATGTACACACACACATATATATACAGTATATACACACACAGGATGGTGCAAAAGTAAGCTAACACTTGTATATTATATACACTGTATGACTACTTTTGCACCACCCTGTGTGTGTACATTATATATATATATA
>NC_068989.1:307578-331212 GCF_001194135.2 Octopus bimaculoides
GTGTGTGTACATTATATATATATATATATATATATATATATATATATAGAGAGAGAGAGAGAGAGAGAGAGAGAGAGAGAGAGAAACTAATATACTTCAAATAATATTTGTCTAGTCATTACGTTCACACTCCAAACTACGGTGTGTATTTGAACTGCTTTGTGACAATACAAACATTCAAGTCCTGGCTAGTTGCGTGCACAAAAACAAAATCAACTGGCAATCAAGAAATACGCATGAATAAAACAATTACACAAGTATTGTTTTTTCTAGGAATTGTTTTAATGTTTTTCTTTAAATTATAGATGTGCTAAACATACATATACATATAAAAACATATATACAAACACACATACACACACATATATGTAAAGAGAGAGATAGAGTGGTGACAGGGAGACAGAGAAAGATAGAGAAGGAACAGAGAGGAAGATAAACACACACACACACACACACACACCTAAACACCTACGCACGCACACACATACACACACACAAATATATAGCTAGCTGCAGGATTTGCTCAAAACCAATTTCAAAATCTTCACCAGCCTGACACCATCAATGAGATTTCTGATTTCTTCTATGTAAGTTGGATATTTTCTCAAACTTCCATTATGTTTACAGGTGTAGATTATGTTTACAGGTGTAGATTACAGGTGTAGATTATGTTTACAGGTGTAGATTACAGGTGTAGATTATGACTGTATACATGCATGTATGGGTGTGTGCACCTGCATGTGTGCGTTTGTGTAAAATATGGTCCAAATGCAGGAAATATTTATATATGTAGAATATGTTTACATGCTTAGAAATGTAGAATGTGTATATATGTATGTATAATAATAATAATATGTGCCTGGCATACCCTTATCAGACTGGTAATCATGATGGGTATACTGACCTTCGTATATTTTACCCCAGTGTCACTTTGATGGCAAGCACTGTTCTCTCACTCAATAATAATGGTATAAAAGACAGGCTACAGCAAATATTCTGCTCAATACCACAGATTCTGCTTGTCAGTTGACCTTAACCAGTTGAGCATATCACTTATTGGCTGACAATATGTGCATCTCTGATCATGAGCAGAAGTAGTGGAGGAGCATCATAGCCATGTGTTAAGAGGAATTCTTTGGGGTTTGGATAATTCACCTTCGGAAACATGGGTGTTTCATTCAGAATCCTTAAACAACCCTTATTCAGGGACCTTTTGAGTGGGATGGGCTACTCAACCTGAAGAAAATTCTAACTGGGCTCCACCTGCAAGGTGATGCTCTGTATATATTGATAGGAGATCGCCATGTTACTCACATATGGTTGTGATGCGTGTGCCTGGTATACCCTTATCAGATGGGTAGTCATGATGGGTATACTGGGTTTCGTATATTTTACCCCAATGTCACTTTGTTGGCACAACTCCTCTCTCACTCAATAATAACTAGAAAAGCACTCAGAGAGTGCAAACCTCTGCCAAGCAGCTCATTTCCACCCATGTCCACCCATGCTGAAAATCACCCAATTTCCCAAACCAACGCTGGCAAAAACATAACCTCCTCCCATACTTATCTCGACCATCATCATCATCAACATTTGTCTCTGCTTTCACCACAATCACTGTCAAAACTACGACCACCACAATCAGTTTCTTTACACAGTTGAAAATCCATTATCCGATACTCATGGGACCGAGATTGTTGCAGATTTTTGATTTTTCTAATTTCGGATGGTGGATGTCAGTCGGTTAATGTGAACAGTGGCTTCTTTGCTGAGAGGAGGATAGTTTTGAACTGGCTGCGAAAATAGTCAGTGTGAAGTTGGCAACGTAAAGAATGCGGAGTGGGAAGTTGGTCACCAGACTAACGTGAATTGTAAGCAAGAGAGGAGCCCAGTTGGAAAAGATGGAAAATAAATCATTTGACTGGTGAATAAAAAAGCTCATCAAAAGAAGTTTATTCTACACATTTTAAAAGTAATACCAGAAACTATTTTCTCCATAAATTCAAATTCTTGACTTCATGAGTATCCTCTCTGTCGTGACTTGCAAGGTGCAAGAAGGCTGAAATGTGTACGGCATTCTTGCTTCCGGGACAATTCACCATCTCTGTATATGAAATGTAATATATGTTAAATAATACATACATACATATGTATTATTTAGCACAGCAGATCTATAAGAAATTTTATCTTGGACGAAAAGCATTGTAACTTGCATTGTAATTTAATGTATGGATGTAAATTACATCCATACATTAAATATGGCACATAAACTACTAATTTAATACAAGTGTAATTTAATATAGGAATGTGTATGGGGGTTTGTGTGTGTATGTATGTGTATATATATATATATATATATATATATATATATATATATATATTAGGTCATTCAACTTTTCTCAACTGATCAATAGACCAATTGAGTAAAACGACCTTAAAAATTAATGCTGTTTTCCTCAGAGCCATTTCTGGTTATATAACCAGAAATGGCTCCGACGAAAGTAGCATTAACTTTTAGGTCATTCAACTTTTCTCAAATGATCAATAGACCAACTGAGTAAACCTATCAGTTACAAACCTATAATGACTACTGGAAACAGTTGTAAGCCAAAATTACTCCAATAACGGGAAAATGTGTAATGACCATTATTAATACATTGTCTTGTATATCGCTCTGGGTAAAAAGCCAGTATAACTGGAACGCAACCACGGATTTACATTATAAAATGGTAATGAACTATAATCTCAGAGACCCTGCCACAAGAATACTTTGAGTTCTTCACTACTCTAGACAATATTGTTAGCCTGGTGTTCTAACAGACAGCTTATGAAGTATTCTGCTTGGATTGATAACTCTCCACTAATATCTCTGTAATATATATATATATATATATATATATTATAGAAGGAACACATCTAGGCAATCAATACAAATTCCAAAGCATAATTTAAACATACACAACAAAATAAATATAGGCGCAGGAGTGGCTGTGTGGTAAATAGCTTGCTTACCAACCACATGGTTCCAGGTTCAGTCCTACTGTGTGACACCTTGGTGAACTGTCTTCTACTATAGCCTCAGGCCGACCAAAGCCTTGTGAGTGGATTTGGTAGATGGCATCGTTCTTGGAATCACCAAGCTCGCACGTACTTCTTTGCCCCTCTTGTACGTGCTTCACAGCGTTCAGGACATACACACTTCACGTCTGGCTGTACAGCCTTTTTGTTTGTTTATTTCACCGTTTCGTTTTCCGTCCGCCACTACCCTCCACGAAAACAATTTAATTTGTGTTCGTGGGAAGAACCATTTTAACGATGCATACTGCCTTAATTCTTCGAAACGCCGGAGTTTTAATGGTGGCAGCTGATGAAGGGGATGTTTCTATTTTGCCTGCTTGTTTGTTGCACCTTGATTACCATTTTGTCCTTGTTCTTTTGCCACGTCATGTACCCAGTTATGTATCTATATGTACATGTAGATGAACGAAAATAAATATATAGTTTTAGGGAAAAGAACCAAGGTTCATGAACTCATCAATGAAAATCCACTGTCACATATAGAAAAATTAATAATTAAAAACACAATAAATGAGTATAATATAATACAAAGTAAATATCATAAGATAAAGATAATAAAATGACTACATGTGGACTGTGAAGGGTTTTTCATTGCGGAGTTTAATGCTAACAGTAATGGTTGGATATGCTAAATAATGCTAATGGTTAAATAATGCTAAGTTATAGATGCATTAGCATGAAAACTGGTTTCATAGTGAACTTAACACAGACTCACTGAAAATACCTAAGAAGCATTTTGGAATCATAAATCTTTCATCTCTGATGGCAAGCATTTTGGAAAAAGTGATATGAAGTTTGCCTTTGGAAATGAGACAAAAGATATACTTGTTTGGCTTTTCAAAGGATAAGAAATTTCTGTTAATTCTTTCCTTATATGAGTCAAAAAACTGGCAAAAATGAAAATGAATGATGTTCTGCAAGAAATAAACATATGGTTGCTATCGTTGCCATATGACTCCGTATCCCTTCTCTGATGCTTTTACATGGTTGAGTCGTTTGGAATGAAGCTTGTGGTATACAGCCATCAGTTATAATAATGTGGATGTTTGTTCAAATGATGATTGGCAACAATGTCAAAGCATTTTGATCAGAAATAGGCACAAGAATACTTCTAAGACTGCACTTTCCTACAATCCAATGACCCTCTCAATAGTATTTGTGGTGCATAAGATTTAACAAGTCAACAACCTCTATGACTAACCTATTTCTTCCAATCTGGATGGACCTCAATGCACATAAATGACGCATACAAATTTGAAATATTTAAACAAGTAACTTACAGATTCACTACTAATACCTACCTGTTCCAGCACAACAGACTGTTTGCAGTCAATAAGGCAATGAAGTCAGACACGAGACTCAGAGAAAAATAATTTTTGTCTAATACTGGAATAAAAGTTACTGTACTAAAGTTTTCTGTCTGCACAAACTCAGACAAAAAGTATTGCTGATATTTACACATTATTAAATTATGAATTAATTCCATTCATGTGAGAAACTCAATAGTATAATTAATGCTATGAATGATGATAATATCTTGTAGGAAGCAATTCTTTTCTTCATTCTCTTTGCAATTATTCCAAATGCTCTGGGTCTCATACATTCAGCTACTTTTCCCAATATATGAACAATTCATTAAAAAAAAATCTTTCACTTTTTTTTATTGGTAATTATAACTGACAATGAAAATTATTTAGTTAAGTTTAATTTTATTTTTGATTTTTACTCAACTGTGTCACTTTATCATTATTTGGTTAAAATAGTCTAAATTTCAAATTTCTCCATGTCCACCTTCTCTTGTATTTTATTTTTGTTATTCAGGGCTTTCGAAAATTAACATTTGAAAATCTACACTCATCTTAAAGAAAATGAAGCTTATTTTATTGAGTATTTTCCTTTCCACTTGCCACTTTAGCATTAAAGGAGTGGTCCCTCAGCAAGAACGACAAGCATCTTTCAAAGCAATAAATACTTGTGGCCTTAATAGTAAGATAGTGAATGCAAGTGAGATAAAATACACATCAACAAGAATGCAATGTCTGGACTTGTGTTCCTGGAATTGGAAATGCAATGCAGTTACTCATTGCAGATATGGAGCAAAATTTTCTGTACAATGTCATCTCCATGAAAATATCAATATAATCCATGACTGTAAGTACCATGAAAAGGTTCCTGAATGTTCATCATGGAAAAAGGTAAAATGAATTCTCTTTATTTTTTCATTTACTTTATTTATTTAGGCACTTGTCCATACTTTTCCCAAGATGATTTGACATTGGTCTTCTTTGACATTCTCTTCTATTTCTATAAGGAATCGTTGTAATGCACTCAATATTAACCAATTCTCTTCCACTTACTCATGGTAAAGATAATTGCTTCATTAAAATCTAACATGGCAAATCTTCCTCATAAAAACTGAATCAGAGTAGTTTTTACTTGGTGCAGCTTAATTCTAAACAAGCAGACTTGTGATATCTTTTTATTTTAAAGGTATCTAGAGTTACATTACCTAACATATTCTTTCTGTTTTTTATATTGACAGACTGTGATTTGAGGAAGATTTGGTTGCTATTTCTGGTAGATCAATTAACCATGTAGAGGTAGAGTAGGACAATTTGGTGCAAATGTTTTTCTGATGAACTATTTGGTATTCAAAGAAGACATACACACACAAATACAAACAGAAGCAGAAATGGACAGATAGTATCTAAATATACTGAAAGAAGACTAAAATATGGAGTTGTCACTCTTTACAAGATGATTTTTGTTTATAAGAGAAAATAATATTTCTAGTGATATACTGAAAAATGTAACCTTATTTTGTTTTTCATTTGGTAATTATGAATACTTTTATAATTTGAGATGGTTCCTACCCAACTAGAAAATATCAGTTCATTGTTATGTAGAATAAAAACGAAATTTTCTAAGTGCCAAGTTGGCGATACTTTGTTGTACACTTTATAATACTATGTTAGGCCTTGGAGTGCTGACAAATTATGTAAACTGCAATAAGTGTGTGAATCTGAGAGAGGAATATATTGAATAAAATCATAATTAACTGATCCTCATCCTGTATTTTCTTTTACTCAAAGCTAAGAACTTTTCATTAGCCCCCTCGTATATAAATAGTAATATAACAAGTATATTCCAGGTGACACCATGTCATAACAATGGCATTTGGCACAGGGAAAACAACACATGTGATTGCTTTTTTACCTATAAAGATGAATACTGCAAAATATTCAGACCGAGTAAGTTTTTCATTTTTTACTTTCTTTTTACTTATTGGATTGTGGCCATGCTGGGGCATTGCATTGAAAGATTTAATTGACTTCAACCACTATGTTAAGGAGATGTAAACAAAAGAATGTCAACTAGTTGGAGGACGGGGAGGGGGAAAGCACAAAGATTCACACACACACACACACATCATCATCATCATCATCGTTGTTTAATGTCTGCCTTCCATGCAGGCAAGAGTTGGATAGTTTGACCGGAGCCAGACAGGCAGAAGACAACTCCAGGCTATTGTGTCTGTTTTGGCAGGATTTTTGTGGTCGGATGCTCTTCCTATCACCAACCACTCTGCAGAGTGAACTGAGTGCTCTTTATGTGACACCAGCACAGGCAAGGTCAGTTTTGGCAGGATTTTTACAGCTGGATGCCCTTATATATATATATACAGCACAGGCCTCTACTAAAAACATAAGGAATTGACTAACCTGAGGTTGTATTAAAAACCACTTGCAAACACTGAGACTAAACCTGAAACCACAAGTGATTGTTCTGTCTTCTCTGGAAGTGGAGATAATTTCAGTAAGTACATATGTATGTGTGTGTGTGTGTGTGTGTATATATATATATATATATATATATATATATTTATATATGCCTGTCCTTCTAATTGTTTCTGCTGTCCACCTTTGTATTGTCTGTCCGTCTGAATGGTTTATTGTCCTCTATTGCATTTTTGTTATATTCTTATATCTATATATACATATAGCAGCGTACGTACACACTTGTGCTCACCTAATGCAGTGACAGTCCAAACACAGACAGATGTTGCAGTGAATGACTGGTGGAGCGGAAGTGGCCTGAGACTGGAGTGTCACTGCCAAGTCTGATGTCTCGGAGGTGCTTAGTGAACCAGTCAACCAAGCAGACAGTGAGAGCAGGAGATAACATTAAAAGAGTTGGCATTAGGAAGGGCATCCAGCTGTAGAACCCTTGCCAGATCAAGTGGAAAGCCTAGCAAGTCTTATTTATGAAATTGGAAAGCCTGGTATATTAATGCCTGCCTTTCCAATCTGTGAATCAGTCTTTCAATGTCACTTAAATTGTATTAGCAGAATTATTTATGCAAATTTTGGAAATTGCTAGGCTTTCCAATTTCATGAGATTGCTATTTATGAAATCTTCGAAAATTTTTAAAAAGTGACTGAATCACATTTATTTAGAATACTTATGATTTTATTTGCTACAGGTTCCTGCAAACAAGTATATCAAACATTTATTGCTGCTGGAAAAACACCTTCTAGCAATAAGTTTGTTGTCTATACTCCAGATAAGAAAGCCATTGAAGTATTTTGCGATTTTAAAAATACTTTTGGTGTAACATACATCTCCAAAGACTCCTTGTTGAACATGACCAATGATGATCTGCAACTGTTTGTGCCTGACTCAAGTAGGTTTGTGATAAGATATGCCATTACAGATGGATCTCAAACTGAAGCAACTTTAAAATTTGTATCAACGTGAGTACTTGTGTCCCATTTTGTTTGCTTACTTTTTTGATGCTTTCACAGTCAATAGTTATAAAGTACCTCCACTCTAGATGGAAAAGGCAAACTGAAGTTTCTCATTGGACCTGTTAGGAGTTAGGTGGACTGAGCTACTGAAAGTATCTTAATCTATTATACAACACTAATGATTAAATGCAAATGTATTCAATTTTTTGACACATGGATAACTATGATTCAGCTTTTTCTATTAACTGGCAACAAGAGGGATAATAGCATAAACACTTGTTACAACAGTTGTTTAGCTTACAAAAGAACTGAGTAAGAATAGATGAAGGAAGGTAATCAGAAATATTTCTAGAAAACTTACATATTATACTCTAAACTAATCTAGTTGTGTACAGTACCCCCACTGCACACATACAAATGGTGATTATCCATAGCTAGTTCTAAGGGGAGCTGAAAATATATGCCTCTATACAATAGCAACAAATATGGATCAATTCCAATTGGTCACTTGACAAAAATGACCAATCAGCAGGAAACAACATTCTTAGTCTTACAGAAGATATCATACCACAATCACGAAAGGCTAATCCATGTGGGTCTTAAGATGATGAATTTTCTCATGCATTAGCAGAATGGATACAATAAGTATTCCTTGACATCACCTTACATACTTTAAGTTGTTCTTCTTCACCTTGCATTGCTCAAAGATATTTTTCAAACATTTATCTCATTTAATTATAAAATTATTTTAGAGAGAAAATCTAAACCTCTATTCCTGTGCTTCTGTTTGACAAGTAAATTTATCTAAGTCGTAGTCATTTAATATTCTCTTTTCCATACTTGCATGGGGCAGACAGAATTTATTGAGACACATTGCCCAGCATTCTATTCTAGTTGCAAACCCCCATTTATTTCTCCAGAAGGTAATATTTCCCATGGTCAGATGTTTCCCACACAAAGCTGGAAATGAATGACATCATTTGTATGGAAGAGATTCTCATTTACAACCATCACAAGATGTCCAGACAAGGGTACACACAAACACACAAGACAGGCTTCTTTCAGTTTCCATCTAGTGAATTAACTCTCAAGACTTTGGTTAGATAACCCAAGGTACCGCAGTGAATGACACTGAACCCAAAACTATATGAATACAAAGTGAGTTTCTTAACCATAAAGCCATACCTTCACCAACGAAATGTTGAAACTAAAATAGTTTCAGATTATTGTGGAGTCATATTGATCACTTGAAACATTCATATGTTTATATTTACTTTCATTTTGTCAGTGCATCAAAGAATTACCATCTTTCCACAAATTAATAAACTCATTTGTTGAGTGGGAGGTGTTTAAGTCACTGCCATTTCTTTCTTAGTGTTATATGGTAGTGTCTGTTGTTACAATCAAAGAGTACCCAGTGCCTAAAATGCCAAATATTTGATGGCGTGGGTGGTCCATTTTAGTCGGTAGTTGTTCTCTTGATTACACGTATGTTGAGTTTCTTTCTTATATATTACAGATACTCAGACCACTGGATTATCACACTTGGAGTGAATGAGACTTTGTCTAACCCACCAATAAATTATCTACTGGAACCATATATACATATCACTGGCTTGCCAATTAGTTGCATGAATAAAGGTATTACAATGGGATATAATGCTGAAGGAACTAACTTTACATATTCAGTTTGTGATGAGAATAAAAATAATTATTTTGCTTTTTATGCAAACGCAAACCAGCTGACACTAAAACATTACTCATATGTGGGAATGGTTGAGAAGTGGAAAAGCAAGACTAAAAGTGTTCCTTCATCAGCTTTGTTAACCGAAGAATTTTTATATCTTTTGGAAATTTACTTTGGTGGTTGTGGTGGACTTGTTACTTGTAACGCAGAGGAGAATTGTGCTGGAGCATCTCCAGGTTTTATCTTCAGTAAGTATTTCAATTTAAGTTTATCAATTTAAAAGTTGTTATCTCAGATCAGCTTTGCCAACATTCTTGATGCTGATGTGAGTATCTTGGATCTGTAAATTTGAATATTTCAATGAAGTGTTCAAACAGAAATAACTCCAGTGTCTTGAATTCATATCTACCTCAAATAGTTTACTGAATGTTCATGAAGAGAATTTATTCTATCTAACTGAGTTCACAAAGCCTTTCTAGGAAAAATGTTACCTGTACAAACACAGGTAGTCTGACAGACAATTTGCATCTTAGATCTACTGACGTGAGATGGCTGCAGGATTAAAATATTGGATTATATGTTCTTTCACTATTATTTAAAACCTACAGAGAATTAAGTAGCTCATTGTCATGGCACTAGCATCAAATCAGAACCAAAATACATAAAAATGTATCCTTTTACATCATGGAGTATTACTGGTAATAAATGAACCTGTTGCAACAGGGGTTAGGTAGGTTGTATGAAGATTAGGCACAATGCCTGGTGGTATTTATTCTTGTGTTTGGATCCTGCCAAGGTCATCAAATAAAATAGCAATTGGGGAAAAGGAAGCAGTAGACGGAATTGTCTGATCATTGGATAGGGTGCCTTGTAGTATTTATTCCTCTTCAAATCCTACCATGGCCTACCTAACTTGTTGACTTGATCCTTTGTGGGGTGATAAGCAGAATTCATTTTGTTGGAAGCATTTGAGCCAAGTATCCAGCTTGTGAATTCCTCTCACCAGTCTTTGAGGCTCTGAAAAGGATCATTAATGGGTGTTGTCTCTTTTGACCAAGTGATGAAAGATAGAAACAGAAATCCTATCCAGTGAGGTGTGTGGACTGGATAAAGTGACCATCATATAAATGTGTTTGCTGTAGCTGTTGAAGATCGTCAAGTTCCATTAAAGGAAGGGTCAAAACCTACCCCACCTCACTAATTAACCTACGTCAGGTTAAATTAAATTCAAAACAGATCATTCTGCATATGTTGTGCCTAAAAGAAGATGGGATGGTTAAGTAATTGTTTCTAATTTAAGCAGAAAGTCAGTGATGTGGTGGATGAGATAATTGATGACATTGAATTTTAGCTTTTAATGGCAAAGTTGACCATGCAATCTAATAATAGAATAAATACTGTAAGAAATTTAAAAACAAAAATAAAATTATCAAATTTTATAATTAGATAACATAATTATCTGAAAATATAATTATTTAAAGTGTGATTGGCAGAACGTTTTGTTAAGTTTAATAAATGTGTTAATTCTTTTCATGATGGTTTCTTTCAGGTATTCCTTAAGTAGATAATTCATTGATGTCAAAAGAAAGCAAATCAGGACGGAAAACAAGAAATAACAGAGTTCAATAATAAATACAAACAGAATATTTCCCAACAAATACTGAACATTACACTGTTATCAATAAGAAGATCGAAGAGCAATAAACATGCATCATAGAACAACACATGGTAAACATTAGAAAATTCTGGAACAGTCAATGAACAACAGAAAATATTATGAAGCTGAGATGAATGATAATCTTAAAAAAGTAAACGAAAGTATGAAATAGATAGCTGCTATGTGGTGGTGCCTCAGTGTGACCACAGCCAACAGAGAGAGTGAGTCATAAAGTAGACAATGTATGTATTAGACAGCTTTTAAATAAACAGTATTATGTAGAGAGCAGAGTATTTGTTGAAGTTTTTGTATTTCTATGCTAAAATATATCAGTGAATCAGTGAGTTTGACTTTAGATTTAAAAGTATTAATCCTGCTATGAGCCATGGTGTCAGATATTTAGTTCTTTACAGGGCTAAAAGAACAGAGGCAATATTTTGGATTACCAATTGATGGAATTGGAGATCATATTTGTTAGATTATATATTTGGAACATTGTAATCATTGCTTTTCATACTGGAATCAAAAAAAGGAAAATCATAATAAATACTTTATCCATTTTCTCCAACAATTTCATAGTGTTCTCTCACATTTTGGGTCCCAGTGCACAGTTATGGAAATATCATTTCTGCACACAAACAATTTGCAGATGCAAGTGCTGCCAGTGTCATGAGGATATTCGTAATACAGTGCAGTCATTACTGTCATTACTTGCATTTCAGCTTTGATCACAATTTCATCAAAGAGCATTTTTCATGTTGTACAACTAAATCAAAGTAAGACCCTCAAGAGGCATCGAGTATACTCTACAGCAGAATTAATAATCTGCTGCAGTCCAGTGGCTAAACAGAATTGTTGGAGGACTACTGATGAAGTAAATAAGTGTTTCAATAACTGTTGTTTTTGTTCAGGTTAAAGACGAGGGACTTTGGCTGCTATTTCCAGCAGGTGATCATGTACAAGTTTCATATATTATGCTAGCAACTACTTGACTAAGTCTCATGTACCACTCTAGTCATAGAAAATCTGGGAGCAGCTGTTAAACTTTACTGATGAAATCTAATAACGAAACTTACTCCATGCTATTTTTGATTCATCTAAATTCTGCAAATAGTCTTTCTTGGCCAGAAGTAAACATTAATTTAATGATTGGTTTTCCTCTTTACTATCGAACGAACGAACAAACGAACAAACAAAAGAACGAAGAAACGAAAGAACGTAGTACGAACAAACGAACGATTGAACGAAAGAACGTATGTACGTACGTACGAACGAACATACGTACGTACGAACGAACGAACGAATGAACGAACGTACGTACGAAGGTACGACCGAACGATCAAACCAACGAACGTACGTACGTACGAATTAACGTACGTACGTACGAATTAACGTATGTACATGCTTTCGTTCGTTCGTATGTACCTACGTTCGTTCGTTCGTACGTACGTATGTTCGTTCGGTCATTCGTAAGAACGTATGTACGTACGTTTGTTCGTTCGGTCGTTCGTTCGTAGTACGATCTTTCGTTCGTTCGTACGTACGTTCGTTCGTTCATTCATACGCACGTTCGTTTGTTCGTTCGTTCCTTCGTACGTACGTTCGTTCGTTCGTTTGGTCGTTCATTCGTACGTATGTACGTACGTTCCTTCCTTCCTTCATTTCGTTCATTCGTACGTACGTACGTTCATTCGGTCGTTCCTTCACTCGTACGTACGGACGTATGTACATGCTTTCGTTCGTTCGTACGTACGTATGTTCGTTCGATCGTTCATTTCGCTCGTTCATTCGTTTGTTCGTTCGTACGTACGTAGGTTCGTTCGTTCGATCGTTCGTTCAATCGCTCATACTTACGTTCATTCGGTCGTTCCTTCGCTCGTACGTACGGACGTATGTACATACGTACGTTCGTTCGTACGTACGTACGTTCGTTTGCTCGTTCATTCGTTCGTACGTACGGACGTTTGCAGATGCATTCGTTTGTTTGTTCGTTCGTTCGTTCGTACGTACATACTTACGTACTTTCGTTCGTTCGTTCGTACGTACGTTCGTTCGTTCGTACGTACATTCGTTCTTTCATTCGTTCGTTCGTTCGTTCGTACGTATGTACGTTCGTTCTTTCGTTAGTACGTACGTACGTACATTAATTCGTTCGATCGTTCGTTTTTTCCTTTCTTAGTATGTACGTTCGTTCGTTCGTATGTACGTACGTACGTTCATTCGTTTGTACGTTAGTACGTTCGTTCGTACGTACGTACGTTCGTTTGCTCGTTCATTCGTTTGCAGATGCGTACGGACGTTTGCAGATGCGTTCGTTCGTTTGTTCGTTCGTACGTACCTACGTTCGTTCGTTCGATCGTTCGTTCAATCGCTCATACTTAGGTTCATTCGGTCGTTCCTTCGCTCGTACATACGGACGTATGTACATACGTACCTTCGTTCCTTCGTACGTTCGTACGTACGTACGTTCATACGTACGCACGTTCGTTCGTTCGTTCGTACGTATGTACGTACGCACATACGTACATTCGTTCGTACATTCTTTCGTTCGTTCGTTCGTTCCTTCATTTCGTTCGTTCTTTCCTTTGTACGTTCGTTTGCTCGTTCATTCGTTCGTACGTACGGACGTTTGCAGATGCGTTCGTTTATTCGTTCGATCGTTCAATCGATCGATCGTTCGTTTGTTCGTACGTACATACTTACGTACTTTCGTTCGTTCGTACTTACGTACGTAAGTTCGTTAGTTCTTTCATTCGTTCGTTCGTTCGTTTCGCTCCTTCGTTCGTTCGCTCGTTCTTTCGTTCGTACGTACGTACGTTCGTTCGTTCTTTCGTTCGTTCATTCGTACGTATGTACGTACGTACGTTCGCTGGTTCGTTCGTACGTATGTAGATGTGTTCGTTCGTTTGTTCGTTGGTACGTACGTACCTACGTTCGTTCGTTCGTACGTTCGTTCCTTCGTACTTTCGTACGTACGTACGTTCGTTCGTTCGTTCGATCATCCGTACGTACGTTTGCTCGTTCGTTCGTTCGTACGTATATAGATGCGTTCATTCATTTGTTCGTTCGTACGTACGTACCTACGTTCGTTCGTTCGTTCGTTCGAGCGATTCTTCCTTCGAGCGATGGACCGTACATACGAACGAACGATCGTACGTACGTACGAACGCACGAACAAACGAACGAACGAAAGAACCATCGTACGAACGAACGAACGAGCGTACGCACGTACGTAACTACGACCGAAAGAATGAACGAACTTACGAAAGAAAGTACGTACGAATGAACGAACGAACGGACAAACGAACGAGTGTAAGTACATACGTACGAACGAACCAACGACCGACCGAACGAAAGAACGAACGAACGTATGTACATACGTACGTACGAACAACGTGCGTTCGTTCGTTTGGTCGTTCATTCGTACGTATGTACATACGTTCGTACGTACATTCGTTCCTTCCTTCATTTCGATCATTCGTTCGTTCGTACATACGTACGATCGTTTGTTCGTATGTACGTACGTTCATTCGGTCGTTTCTCCGCTCGTACGTACGGACGTATGTACATGCTTTCATTTGTTGTTCATTCGTTCGTTCGTTCGTTCGTTTCGCTCGTTCGTTCGTTCGTTCGTTGGTTCATTCGTTCGTACGTATGTAGATGTGTTCGTTCGTTTGTTCGCTGGTACGTACGTACGTACCTACGTTCGTTTGTTCGTACGTTCGTTCCTTCGTACTTTCGTACGTACGTTCTTTCGTTCGATCATTCGTACGTATGTACGTACGTACGTTTGCTGGTTCATTCGTTCGTACGTATGTAGATGCGTTCGTTCGTTTGTTCGTTCGTACGTACGTACCTACGATCGTTTGTTCATTCGTTCGTTTGATCGTTCGTTCGATCGTTCGTTCGTACGTACATACGTACTTTCGTTCGTTCGTTTGTTCGTTCGTTCGTACGTACGTACGTAATTTCGTTCGTTATTTCGTACGCTCGTTCATTCGTTCGTTCTTACGTTCGTACTTACTTACTTTCGTTCGTTCGTTCGTTCCTTCGTACGTACGTTCGTACGTACATGCGTTCGTTCGTTCTTTCATTCGTTCGTTGATTTGTTCGTTCGTTTGTTCGTACGTACGTTCGTTCGTTCGTTTGTACGTATGTAAGTTAGTTCGTTCGCACGTACGTAATTACGTATGTACGTTCGTTCTTTCGTTAGTACGTACGTACGTCCATTCGTTCGTTCGTACGTACGTTCATTTGTTCATTCGTACGTACGTACTTACGTACGTTCGTTCGTTTGTTAGCATGTACGTACATACGTACGTTCATTCGTTAGTTCGTTCGTTCCTTCGTTAGTTCCTTCCTTCGTACGTTCGTTCGTTTGGTCATTCATTCGTACGTATGTACATACGTACATTTGTTCGTACTTACGTTCGTTCGTACGTACGTTCGTTCATTCGTACGTTCGTTCGTACGTACGTTCGTTCGTACGTACGTTCGTTCCTTCTTTTATTTCGTTTATTCGTACGTTCGTATGTACGTACGTTCATTCGGTCGATCCTTCGCTCGAACGTACGGACGTATGTAGATGTGTTCGTTCGTTTGTTCGTCCGTACGTACGTATGTACCTACACTACGTTCGTTCGTTCGTTCCTTCCTTCCTTCCTTTGTACGTACGTACATACGTTCCTACGTTCGTACATACGTACGTACGTTCGTTCAGTCATTCTTACGACCGTATGTACGTACCTACGTTCGTTCGTTCCTACGTTCGTTCTTTCGTACGTACGAACGTACGTTCGTTCGTTCGTTCGCTCTTTCCTTCGATCATTCGTACGTATGTACGTACGTACGTTTGCTCGTTCGTTCGTTCGTACGTATGTAGATGCGTACGTTCGTTTGTTCGTTCGGACGTACGTACCTACGTTCGTTCGTTCAATCGTTCGTTCGTTCGTTCGATCTTTCGTTCGTACGTACGTAATTTCGTTCGTTCGTACGTACGTAATTTCGTTCGTTCGTTCGTACGTTCGTTCTTTCATTCGTTCGATCGTTCGTTCTTTCGTTAGTACGTACGTACGTCCATTCGTTCGTTCGTACGTACGTACGTTCGTTTGTTCATTCGTACGTACGTACTTAAGTACGTTCGTTCGTTTGTTAGCACGTACGTTCATTCGTTAGTTCGTTCGTACGTTCGTTCCTGCGTACGTTCGTTCACTCGTACGTTCGTACGTACGCACGTTCGTTCGTTCGTTCGTTTGGTCGTTCATTCGTACGTATGTACATACGTACGTTTGTTCGTACTTACGTTCGTTCGTACGTACGTTCGTTCATTCGTACGTTCGTTCGTACGTACGTTCGTTCCTTCTTTCATTTTGTTCATTCGTACGTACGTTCATTCGGTCGATCCTTCGCTCGTACGTACGGACGTATGTACATGCTTATGTTCGTACATACGTACGTACGTTCGTTCGGTCATTCTTACGACCGTATGTACGTACCTACGTTCGTACGTACGTACGTATGTACATACGTATGTTCGTTCGTATGTACGTTCGTTCCTTCTTTCATTTCGTTCCTTCGTATGTACGTACGTTCATTCGGTCGATCTTTCGCTCGTACGTACGGATGTATGTACATGCTTACGTTCGTTTGTTCGTTCGTACGTACGTTCGTTCGTTAGTTCGTTCGTTCCTTTGTTCATTCGTTCGTTCGTTCGTACGTACGTTCTTACGTTCATACATACGTACGTACGTTCATTCGTTTGTTCGTTTATTCGTTCGTTCGTTTGTAGGTACGTACGTACGGTCATTCGGTCGATCCTTCGCTCGTGCGTACGGACATATGTACATGCTTACATTCGTTTGTACGTTCATACGTACGTATGTACCTACGTTCGTACGTTCGTTCCATCGTACTTTCGTACGTACATACGTTCGTACGTACGTTCGTACGTACGTTCGTACGTACGTACGTTCGTTCGTTCTTTCGTTCGATCATTCGTACGTATGTACGTTCGTTCGTACGTATGTAGATGCGTACGTTCGTTTGTTCGTTCGTACGTACGTACGTACCTACATTCGTTCGTTCAATCGTTCGTTCGTTCGATCGTTCATTCGTTGGTACGTACTTTCGTTCGTTCGTTCGTTCGTTCGTTCGTACGTACGTAAGTACGTAATTTCGTTCGTTATTTCGTACGCTCGTTCGTTCATACGTACGTTCGTTCCTTCTTTCATTTCGTTCATTCGTACGTTCGTATGTACGTACGTTCATTTGGTCGATCCTTCGCTCGTACGTACGGATGTATGTACATGCTTACGTTCGTTTGTTCGTTCGTACGTACGTATGTACCTACACTACGTTCGTTCGTTAGTTCGATCGTTCCTTCGTTCCTTCCTTCCTTTGTTCGTTCTTTCTTTCGTTCGTTCGTTCGTACGTACGTAATTACGTATGTACCTTTGTTCTTTCGTTAGTTCGTACGTACGTACGTACGTTCGTTCGTTTGTTAGTACGTACGTACATACGTACGTTCATTCGTCAGTTCGTTCGTACGTTCGTCCCTTCGTAAGTTCGTACGTACGCACGTTCGTTCATTCGTTCGTTTGGTCGTTCATTCATACGTATGTACATACGCACGTTTATTCGTACGTACGTTCGTTCGACGTACTTTCGTTCATACGTCCGTTCGTTCGTTCCTTCTTTCATTTCGTTCATTCGTACATTCGTATGTACGTATGTTCATTCGGTCGATCTTTCGCTTGTACGTACGGACGTATGTACATGCTTACGTTCGTTTGTTCGTTCGTACATATGTATGTACCTACACTATGTTCGTTCCTTCGTTCGGTCGTTCCTTCGATTGTCTGTTCGATCGTTAATTCGTTGGTACGTACGTACGTACGTTCGTTCGTTCGTTCGTACGTAAGTACGTTCTTTCGTTCGTTCATTCTTTTGTTTGTTTGTTTGTTCGTTTGTTCGTACGTACGTACTTACGTTCGTTCGTTCTTTCGTTCGTTCCTTCGTTCGGTAGTTCTTACGTGCGTATGTACATACGTTCGTTCGTTCTTTCGTTCCGTCGTTCGTTCGTTCGTACTTACGTACGTACGTTCGTTCGTTCCACCGTTAGACCGTTCGTTCGTTCATTCGTACGTACGTTCGTTCGTTAGTTCGATCGTTCGTTCGTTAGTTCGATCGCTCGTTCGTTCTTTCGGTCGTACTTACGTACGTGTGTACGTTCGTTCGTTCGTTCGTTTGTACGTAGGTACGTTCGTTCTTTCGTTCTTTCGTTTGTTCGTTTATTCGTACTTACGTACGTACGTACGTTCGTTGTTACGTTCGTTCGTTCGTTCGTACGTACGTACGTACATTCATTCGTTCGTACGTACGCACGTTCGTTCGTTCATTTGGTCGTTCATTCATAGATATGTACATACGCACATACGTACGTGAGTTCGTGAGTTCGTACGTACGTACGCACGTTCGTTCATTCGTTCGTTTGGTCGATCATTCGTACGTGTGTACGTATGTACATATGGACGTTTGTTCGTACGTACGTTCGTTCATACGTACGATCGTTCGTACGTACGTTCGTTCGTTCGTACGTAAGTACGTTCTTTCGTTCGTTCGTTCTTTTGTTTGTTTGTTCGTTCGTTCGTTCCTTCGTTCGTTTGTTTCTTTCGTTCGTTCGTTTGTTCCTTCTTTCGATCTTTCGTTCGTTCGTTTCTTAATTTCGTTCGTTCGTTCGTTCGTACGTACGTACCTTCGTTCTTTGGTTCGTTCGTTGGTTGGTTGGTTCGTTCATAATTACGTACGTACGTAAGAACGAACGTACGTAGGTAGTCCATACGTACGAACGAACGAACGAATGTACGTACGTATGTATGTATTTATGTAGGCAAGAAATAACGAACGAACGAACGAACGAACGAAAGAACGAACGAATGAACGAACAAACGTACGTACGAACGAACGAACGAACAAACTAACGAATGAAGGAACGAACGAAGGAAAGAACTAACGAACGAACGAACGTACGTACGAAAGAAAGAAAGAACTAACGAACGAGCGAACGAACGTACGTACGTACGTACGAACGAACGAATGAACGAACGTACGTACGAACGAATGAACGAATGTACGTACGAATAAAAGAACGAATGAAAGAAATAACGAACGAACGAACGAACGTACATACGTACGAACGCACGAAGGAACGAACGATCGAACGAACAAAGAAACGAAGGAACGAATGAACGAACGTGTGTTCGTACGTACATAAGTACGAACGACCGCATGTACAGACGTCCGTACGTACGAACGAACGAACTAGAAAACGAACAAATGAAAGAACGAAAGCACGAACGAACAAAATGAAGGAGAGAACGAACGAAAGAAGGAACATACGAACGAACGAAAGAAACAAACGAACGAATGAACGTACGTACGTACGACCGAACGAAAGATCGAACGAACGAAATGAAGGAACGAATAAAAGAACGAAAGAAGGAAGAAACGCACGAAAGAAAGAAACGAACGTACGTACATAAGTACGAGCGATTGAACGAACGAACAAACGTACGAACGAACGAATGACCGAAAGAACGTACGTACGTACAAACGAACGAACGAACGAACGAATGAACGAACAAACGAATGAACGTACGTACGTACGAAGGAACGAATGAACAAACAAACGAACGATCGAAGAATTGAACGTACGTACGTACGAACGATTGAACGAAAGAACGAACGAACGATCGAACGAAAGCACGTACGAACGATCGAACAATTGAACGTACGTATGTACGAAGGAACAAACGAACGAAAGAACCAACGTACGTACGAAGGAACGAAAGAATGAACGAACGAACGTACGTACGTACGAATGAACGAACGAACGAAAGAACGAATGAACGAACGAACGATCGTACGTAGGAACGTTCGAACATACGAACGAAAGCATGTACATATGTCCGTACGTACGAGCAAAGGAACGAAATGAAGGAACAAACGAACGTACGTACGTACGAACGTGCGTACGTATGTAAGTACGTACATACGTATGAATAAACGACCAAAGGAACGAGCGAATGTGCGTACGTACGAACGAACGTACGAACGACCGACCGACCGAACGAACAGAAGAACGAACGAGCGAAAGAACGTTCGAATGAACGAACGAGCGAGCGAACGAATGAAATGGAAGAAGGAACGTACGAACGAGCGTACGTACGAACGAACGAACTAACTAACGATCGAAAGAACGAACGAAAGTACGTACGAACGATCGAACCATTGAACGTACGTACGTTCGAAGGAACGAACGAAAGAACGAACATACGTACGAACGAACGTACATACGCAATTACGTACATACGAACGAACGAACGTACGTACGTACGAACGAACGAACAAAGGAACGAAAGCATGTTCATCCGTCTGTACGTACAAGCGAACGAACGACCGAATGAACGTACGTACATACGAACCGACGATCGTACGTACGAACGAACGGACGAATGAACGAAGGAACGAAATGAAGGAAGGTACAAACGTACGTACGAACGAACGTACGTACGAACAAACGTACGTATGTATGTACGTACATACGTATGAATGAACGACCAAACGAACGAACGAACGTACGAAGGAACGAACGTACGACCGAACTAATGAATGAATGTACGTACGTACGTACGAAGGAACGGACGAAGAAACGAACAATTGAACGTACGTACGTACGTATGAACGATCGAACAATTGAACGTACGTACGTACGTACAAATGAACGAACGAAAGTACGTACAAACGTTCGAACAATTGAACGTACGTACGTACGAAGGAACGTGCGAACGAACGAACGAAAGAATGAACGTACGTACGTTCGTATTAATGAAAGAACGAACGTACATACGTAATTACGTTCGTATGAACGAACGTACGAATGAACGAACGAACAAACGAACGAACGAACAAACGAACGAAAGCATGTACATAAGTCCGTACGTACGAGTGAAGGAACGACTGAATGAATGTACGTACATACGAACGAAAGATCGTACGTACGTACGAACGAACGAACGAACGAAATGAAGGAAGGAAGGAACGTACGTATGAACGAACGTACGTACGAACGTACGTACGAAGGAACGTACGTAGTACATACGTATGAATGAACGACCAAAGGAACGAACGAATGTGCGTACGTACGAACGTACAAACGACCGAACGAACGCACGAACAAATAAAAGATCGAAAGAACGAACGAAGGAACGTATGAGCGACCGAATGAACGAACGAATATACGTACGTACATACGTTCATACGAATGACCGAACGAACGTACGTACGTACAAATGAATGCACGAAGGAACGAACAATCGAATGAACGTACGTACGTATGCACGAACGTAGGAACGTGCGTACTTACGTACGTACAAACGAACAAAGAAACGAACGAACTAACGAAAGAACGTACGTAGGTACATATTTACGTACGAACGAACAGATGAACGATAGCATGTACATACGTCCGTACGTACGAGCGAAGGAACGACCGAATGAACATACGTACATACGAACGAACGAACGAAAGAACAATTGATCGAACAATTGAATAATCGAACAATTGAACAATCGAACGAACGTACGTACGTGCGAAAGAAGGGACGAACAAACGAACGAAAGAACGTACGGACGTACGTACTAATGAAATAACGAACGTACGTACGTACGAATGAATGAACGAACGAACGAACGAAAGAACGAACGAACATACGTACGAACGAACGTACGCATGTACGTACGTACATCCGTATGAATGAACGACCAAACGAACGAACGTACGAACGAACTAGCAAATGAATGTTCGTACGTACGAACGAACGAACAAACGAACGAAAAAACGGACGTACGTACGAACGATCGAACAATTGAACGTACGTACGTACGTACGAACGAACAAACGAACGAAAGAACTAAAGTACGTACGAACAATCGAACAATTGAACGTACGTACGTACGAAGGAACGAACGAAAGAATGAACGTACGTACGTACGTACTAATATAAGAACAAACGTACATACGTAATTACGTATGTACGAACGAACAAAGTAACGAACTTACGTACGTACGAACGATCGAACGTACGTACGAATGAACGAACAAAAGAACGAACGAATGAACGAACGTACGTACTTACGAACGAACAAACAAACGAACAAAAGCATGTACATACGTCCGTACGTACGAGTGAAGGAACAACCGAATGAACGTACTTACATACGAACGAACGAACGTACGTACGCACGATCGAACGAATAAACGAAGGAACGAACGTACGTACGAAGGAACGTACGTATGTACGTGCGTACATACGTATGAATGAACGATCAAAGGAACGAACGTACGTACGAAGGAACGTACGTACGAAGGAACGTACGTACGTATTACGTGCGTATATACGTATGAATGAACGACCAAAGGAACGAACGAATGTGCGTACGTATGAATGAACGAACGACCGACCGAACGAAAGAACAAAAGAAAGAACAAACGTATGTACATACGTACGTAGGAACGACCGAACGAACAAACGAACGAACGAACGTACGTACGTAAGTACGTAAGAACGAACGAACGAACGAACGAACAAGCAAATGATCGAACGAAAGAAAGAACGAACGTACGTACGTGCGAATTAACGATCGAACGAACGAACTAACGAACAAATGAACGAACGTACGAACGACCGCATGAACGGAGGAACAATCTACGTACATACGTTCGTACGAATGACCGAACGAACGTACGTACGTACGTACAAACGAATGTACGTACAAACGAACAAACGAATGAACGAACACATGAATGAACGTACGTACGTATGTACGAACGTAGAAACGTATGTACGTACGTACGTACGAACGAACGAAAGCATGTACATACGTCCGTACGTACGAGCGAAGGGACGACCGAATGAATATACGTACATACGAACGAACGAACTAACGAATTACGTACGTACGAATGAACGAACAAACGAACGAACGAACGAACGGACGAACGTACGTACGTACGTACGAACGAATGAACAAAGGAACGAAAGCATGTACATACGTCCGTACGTATGAGCGAAGGAACGACCGAATGAACGTACGTACATACGAACGAACGAACGAAGGAACGAAATGAAGGAAGGAACAAACGTACGTACGAACGGACGTACATACCTATGAATGAACGACCAAACAAACGAACGAACAAACAAACGAACGAACGTGCGTACGTACGAACGTACGAAAGAACGAACTAACGAACGAACGTACGTACGAATGAACGAACGAAAGAACGGACTAACGATCGAACGAACGTACGTACTTACGTACGAACGAACGACCGACCGAGCGAAAGAACGAAAGAAAGAACGAACATATGTACATACGTACGTACGAACGACCGAACGAACGAA
>NC_068989.1:331312-331514 GCF_001194135.2 Octopus bimaculoides
ACTAACAAACGAACGAAAGAACGTACGTACGTAAGTACGACCGAAAGAACGATCGAACGAACGAACGAACGTACGTACGAAAGAACGAAGGACCGACCGAACGAAAGAAAGAACTAAAGAACACATGTACATACGTACGTACGAACAACCGAACGAACGAACGAACTAACAAACAAAAGAACGAACGAACGAAAGAACGTAC
>NC_068989.1:331524-331732 GCF_001194135.2 Octopus bimaculoides
CGAACGAACGAACTAACAAACAAAAGAACGAACGAACGAAAGAACGTACGTACGTACAAACGAACGAACGAACGAATAAATGAACGATCGTACGTGCGTACGTACGTACGAATTAACGAACAAACGAATGAACGAACGTACGAACGACCGAATGAACGAACGAACAAACGTACGTACATACGAATGACAGAACGAACGTACAAAAGAA
>NC_068989.1:331751-331885 GCF_001194135.2 Octopus bimaculoides
ACGTATGTACGAATGTAGGAACGCACATCCGTACGTACGTACGAACGAACAGACGAACGAAAGCATGTACATACGTCCGGACGTACGAGCGTAGGGACGACCGAATGAACGAAGGAACGAAATCAAAGAAGGAA
>NC_068989.1:331895-332130 GCF_001194135.2 Octopus bimaculoides
TAAATCAAAGAAGGAACGTACGTACGTACGAACGAACGAACGTACGTACGAATGAACGTACGTATTTACGTACGTACATACGTACGAATGAACGACCAAACGAACGAACGAAAGAACGAACGTATGTACGAACGATCGAATAATTGAACGTACGTACGTACGTACGAACGAACGAACTAACGAACGAACGAAAGTACGTACGAACGATCGAACAATTGAACGTACGTACGTACGA
>NC_068989.1:332279-332604 GCF_001194135.2 Octopus bimaculoides
TACGTACGTACGTACATACGAACGAACGAACAAAGGAACGAAACATGTACATACGTCCGTACGTACGAGCGAAGGAACGACCGAATGAACGTACGTACATACGAACGATCGTACGTACGTACGGACGAACGAAGGAATGAAATGAAGGAAGGAACAAACGTACGTACATACGTACGATTGAACGACCAAACGAACGAACGAACGAACGTGCCTACGTACGTACGTACATACGTATGATTGAACGACCAAACGAACGAACGTGCCTACGTACGAACGTGCCTACGTACGAACGTACGAAGGAACGAACATACGAACGAACTAACGA
>NC_068989.1:333555-333795 GCF_001194135.2 Octopus bimaculoides
GAATGATCTATGTACATAGGAACGAATGAACGAAGGAACGAACGTACTTACGTACGTAAGTACGACCGAAAGAACGAACGAACGAACGTACGAGCGTACGTACGAACGAACGAAGGACCGACCGAACGAAAGAACGAAAGAACACATGTACATACGTACGTACGAACAACCGAACGAACGTACGAACAAACAAAAGAACGAACGAACGAGAGAACGTACGTACGTACAAACGAACGAACG
>NC_068989.1:333805-333983 GCF_001194135.2 Octopus bimaculoides
GAGAACGTACGTACGTACAAACGAACGAACGAACGAACAAATGAACGTTCGTACGTACGTACGAATTAACGATCGAACGAACGAATAAACGAACGAACGGCCGAATGAACGAACGAACAAACGTACGTACATACGTTCGTACGAATGACCAAACGAACGTACAAAAGAACGAACGAAC
>NC_068989.1:334083-336628 GCF_001194135.2 Octopus bimaculoides
GAACGAACGAACGAAATTATGAACCGACGAACGAACATACGTAGGTACGTACGTACATACATACGAATGAACGAACGAACGAGCGAAAGCATGTACATGCATCCCTACGAACATACTTACGTACAAACGAATGAACGTACGTACGTACGAAAGAAATGAAGGAACGACCGAACGAACGAAATTATGAACCGACGAACGAACATACGTAGGTACGTACGAACGAACGTACGTACGAAGGAAGGAAAGAACGAACGATGGAACGAACGTACGTACGTACGAAGGAAGGAACGAACGAATGTACAAACTTACGTACGTACGTACTAACGAAAGAATGAACGTACATACGTAATTACGTAAGTACGAACGAACGAACGATGTAATGAAAGAACGAACTTACGTACGAACGAACGAACGAACGAATGTACGTACGTACAAACGAACGTACGTACGAACGAACGTACGTACGAACGAACGAAAGAACGTACGTACGTACGTACATACTAACGAAAGAAGGAACGTACATCAGTAATTGCGTCCGTACGAACGAACGAACTTATGTACGTACGAATGAACGAACGAACGAACGACCGAACGAACGAACGAAAGAACGAACAACGCACGTACGTACGAACGTACGAACGATCGAACGAACGAAGGAACGCATCTACATACGTACGAACGAACGAACGAGCAAATGAACATACTTACGTACGAACGAACGTACAAACGAATGAACGTACGTACGAAAGAAATGAACGAACGAACGAACGAACGAAATTATGAACCGACGAACGAACATACGTGTGTACGTACGTACATACATAAGAATGAACGAACGAACGACCGTACGAACGAACGTATGTACGTACGAACGAACGAACGAACGAACGAGCGAAAGCATGTACATGCATCCGTACGTACGAGTGAACGAACAACCGAATGAACGTACGTACATACAAACGAATGGTCTATGTACATAGGAACGAATGAACGAAGGAAGGAACGTACGTACGAATGAACGACAAATCGAACGAACGAACGTGCGTACGTACAAACGTACGAAGGAACGAACGTACGAACGAACGAACGAACTAACATAAGAACGAACGTACGTACGAACGAACAAACGAACGTACGTACGTACGAAGGAAGGAACGAACGAATGTACAAACTTGCGTACGTACGTACTAACGAAAGAACGAACGTACATACGTAATTACGTACGTACGAACGAACGAACGAACAAACGTACGTACGTACGTACTAACGAAAGAACGAACGTACATCCGTAATTGCGTCCGTACGAACGAACGAACTTATGTACGTACGAATGAACGAACGAACGAACGACCGAACGAACGAACGAAAGAATGAACAACGCACGTACGTACGAACGAACGATCGAACGAACGAAGGAACGCATCTACATACGTACGAACGAACGAACGAGCAAACGAACATACTTACGTACGAACGAACGTGCGAACGTACAAACGAATGAACGTACATTCGTACGAAAGAAATGAAGGAACGAACGAACGAACGAAATTATGAACCGACGAACGAACATACGTATGTACGTACGTACATACATACGAATGAACGAACGAACGACCGTACGAACGAACGTATGTACGAACGAACGAACGAGCGAAAGCATGTACATGCATCCGTACGTACGAGTGAACGAACAACCGAATGAACGTACGTACATACAAACGAATGATCTATGTACATAGGAACGAATGAACGAACGTACGTACGAATGAACGACCAATCGAACGAACGAACGTGCGTACGTACGAACGAACGAACGTACGAACGAACGAACGAAAGAACGAACGTACGTACGTATGAACGAAGGAAAGAACGAACGATCGAACGAACGTACGTACGTACGAAGGAAGGAACGGACGAATGTACAAACTTACGTACGTACGTACTAACGAAAGAACGAACGTACATACGAACGAACGAACGAACGAACGAATGAAAGAACGAACGTACGTACGAACGATCGAACGAACGTACGTACGAACGTACGTACGTACGTGCGAACGAACGAATGAACGAACGTACGTATGTATGTAGGCACGAAATATCGAACGAACGTACGTACGTATGAACGAACGAACGAACAAACGAATGAACGTATGTACGTAAGTACGTCCGAAAGAACGAACGAAGGTACGAATGAACAAACGAATGAACGACCGAACGAAAGAACGAAGGAACGTACGTATATACGTCCGTATGTATGAACGAACGAACGAACGAACGCACGAACGAATGTACGTACGTCCGACAAACAGCCTCTGCAACTACTGCTATTCCGGTCGTTACTACTAGTTCTAGGACCAACTATCTCTGCTACTACTACTACTACTTCTGCTACTATTACTACGACCAACAGTCTCTGCTACTGCTGCTAATATGGTCACTACTACTACTACTACTACTACTAGTATATATATATATATATATATTTTTTTTTTAATATATATTATATATATATATATCCATATATATATATCGCCATATATAT
>NC_068989.1:337254-352832 GCF_001194135.2 Octopus bimaculoides
TATATATATATATATACACACATATATATATATATATATATATATATATATATATATATATACACATACATACACATATATATATGTTGAACATTCCAACTCTACAGAAAGAGAGACCCCTGTGCAAAGTGTCCTGCCTATAGGACTGAATCTTGAAGCACACTGCCATGGCTCTACGAACACATAAATCAACAACATTGAGTCAAGCGTCAGATAACATCGCTTTATTTTCATTAAAATGCCCAAATACAGTGGAATTTAATCCAGTTCTTTTTTTTTTTAAATCATTGGTTACAGGGATAAAATATCAGCAAAAAATATATATTCTGATAGTATTTCTGGAATCTTTTCACAAAATATAACTGTTAATTCATGGATACAAAAGTATTAGATGAATAATAACAACAACAATAATAGTAATTTCTAATTTTGGCACAAGGCCAGCAATTTTGAGGGGAGGGGATTAGTCGATTACATCGACACCCCAGTGATCAACTGGTACTTAATTTATTGACTTCAAAAGGATGAAAGGCAAAGTGTGCCATGGCATAATTTGAACTCAGAACATAAAGAGCGGGAGGAAATGCCACTAAGCATTTGGCCCGACACACTGTTTTGCCAGGTTTTGCCAATAATGATTATGTATCAAAATCTAAATTTTTATACATAAGGTAAAAAAAAAATTTTCCTTCTTTTTAAACCAGAGAATTGAATTAAAAATGTTTTGAAAAGAAAAACATAAAAATATCTGAATTATATCAGGAAAGATGCTTACAGAAAATGCATTTTAAATTCTAATCAAAAGTTAGAATTTGAAAATGTATGCATGGAAGATTTTTTCTAAAAATATAAATCTGTATGCATGTATATGTGCATGTGCTTGTGTGTACATACGAATATATATGTATGTGTATGTATAGATTATGTATGTATGTATGTATATATGTGTGTTTGTGTGTGTGTGTGTGTATGTATATTCGTATTTACAGCCTTTCTTATGAATATACAAGTGACCGTCTGCACATGAACAATTGCACATACTTCAATGTTCATATATATATATATATATATATATATATATATATATATATATATATAAAACATAGGCATATAAAGTTCTTCACAGGTTAAAAATCATAGTTATGGCATGGAGCTATTTACATAGAAAAAGAAAAATTAAAAGAATGGTTATTTTATAAAATAATGTGTGATACACATTCACATCTCACATCCATTTATGATTTCATGAAAACTTTGGTTGGTTAGTCATTTTGTATGTGTTTTTTTTTTTTTACTGATTTCGCCTTGTTTTTATTTTGGTATAGCAGAGCAAGTATATAAAACAGTGAGTGTAATATAATACCTATACTTATGAAATATGCCATTGTTAAACACATTTTAAGTTTTCCAAAATATCAACTTCATCTTTCACAACAGATTTTCTTCCTTCTATTTCTGACATTCCCTAGTTGTCTTCATTTGTAACAGATAGGCATATCCTTTGGTTGTATTGGAAGTAAAAGTTCTGGTGTCTGATTCAAAATCAAGCCAAAGTATAGTATTATGTGTATGAAATTAAAAAAATAAAAAAACAGAAAAATGGGTTTCTGAAGACAATTAGAGAGCACAACTACTAATCAAAATGATGTTAGACACACACACACACACACACACAAAAATTAACAGTTTGGAAATCCCAGGTACTATTATACAATTATTAAAAAAATATTCAATGGCTAATTAAGTGGAGAGGTTTCATTAATAGCACCAAACCACATTCTAAATAATGAGCACAAGAAAATCTAGCCAAGACAACTGTTGAATAGAGAGTGGCTGTGAAGCATCACAACTGCTGGCATCAATAGCTATTTACAGAACTTTAGTTCTGCGATTCGATGATGTGAGGGCAAGGATTTCTTTAATAATTTGGCTTGGGTAAAAATCAGGTACACAAGAATAAAATATTTAATTCCCTGTAAGCAACAAATCACTGTTATCGTGACATGCAGTAAGAATTGTAATTTATGATTTTGATTTAAAAAATTGGCCTGTGAAAATTCTATGGTCCCATTTAAAAAGTATTTTTGAAAAAAAAAATTAAAAATTAGTGAGTAAAAAGAAAAAGGAACAAATAACAACAATAATAGAATAACCCCTCTTTCACTAATTAATCTTAGAGAAGTAAGAAATTGCACAACCATCTGGAAACTAGTCATTCTTCAAATATGCTAACCCAATTGGCTTCAAACCACTATAGGGTGTGTTTCCCAGAAATCTTGACATGTTGCTTTCCATTTTCTGTATCTTTCAAACAGACACACACACACACACACACACACCTACTCAAACATATTTCTCTGTGGATGGGTGTATATGTGTGTATACATATATCACACATAAGCTATTTATATGACATGCACACATATACACTGGCCTCTTATTGCCAGTTTCCATATTATACACACATTCTACCATTATATGCATGAAATCTTACTTTCTGTAATACATTCTCTAGTTTCTTTAGACTATTTCTCTACCTTTCTCAATTTCTTTTCAATATATTTTCTCATTATTTTATGTTTCTTCTCTTAATATACTCTTTCTCTAGACTTAGCCTTTTTTTAAAATCCTTTAAAAACACACAAACATGCATACAAACACAATACTTACAAAATTTCATCTAGATAACCCCAAATAATAAATGACTATTGTTCTTAATTACAACAATTGTTATTCACAGTCATTAATCACTCAATATTTTAAATAAGGAAAACTGCTAAGAGTTTCCTCATGAACAAAGTTGACAATTCTGTGGATACAAACAAAATATTCTTAAATACAAAAAATATGAATCACTCAGGCCCTCAGAATAAATTTCTCTTTCAATTATTGTTAATGTCTCTTCTTTGTAACCATCAGTTTTGGAAGTCTTTCTTGAGAACTTACCAACAAGCTCAGGGATCAATCTCATGAATCGTCGGCTCTTTTTGTCGGTTTGGTGTTGCCCTTGTTGAAAAGGTTTCTACATGTTCTTTTTGAAGATCTTTGCATTCTTGAATGTTCTCACACAAAGCAGCTGACTGGCAATCAGCATCATTGTTCTCATCTTCTGAAGCAGACAGATCAAGATTTAACTGCTCAAAGAGACCAATTGGTACAAGGCTTGCAGCACCACCTTTGCCTTTACCTTTAGATTTTGTCTTACGCAGATTCCGTTTGCCTGGTAAGCGGCGGCTATGTGAAATAGCATCAAGTTCTGAACCAGAACTTGATTCAGGTGGTACAAAATTATCTCTTCTTGAAGAGCGTTTTGACTCAGGAACATGCCTCAGAAAATTTACAATAGGCACTGGTGTACTGTTACCATTATTATTATTATTATTATTATTATTATTATTATTATTATTATTATTATTATTATTATGGGTTGTTGCTTGTCCACTGTCGACTAATTTGGTACATTTATAAGTAGGCTTGGGAGGTAACTCCTTGTTTTTTCCAGGACTGTTATTTGAAAAGCTTCCAGTCTTGTTATCCACCTCAATTTTGCTTTTAGTAGGTTTACATTTTAAGGCCACTGAAGTTGGTTTTATTTTAGAAGAATCAAAATGCAGTACAGACTTCTGCAAAGCTTCTGGATTGTTTCCTTGGATATTTTCTGATAAGGAATCATCATATTCATTATCTAAAAGAATGGAAGTTAAATAAATAAGATTATTTTATTACAAAATATTACAATATATAATACAGACAGTGACAAATAAAACAGTTGAACTGTAGAAGCTGTGTATGAGCCAAAAGTTAATTTGTATTGCAGGCATTCTGTTGAATCTCTGAAGACATCCTTTAATTCTACGAGGAATCCTTTATGCAGTTACTTGTTCTGCAATAAATACCACCAAAATCTTACTCATATCACATTGTAAAATGGAAACATTACATGGACAACGTGACCTGGAAGCATACTATCCGAGAAAATTAGGGTGGTTGTGATTGACCTGTAGCTAAACAAAAACTTAATGCACTCCACTTAAAATAGTGGACATTACTACCCTTCAGTAGACAGACATTCTGTCCAGAGAATTAGTTACTAAATGCTTTAAAGGGTTCATTTGCCTTTTTTTAAAAAGCAATGACTAATATGACAGTTATTAAAAATGAAATACAGAGGCACAGTAGCATTCCATTGGCCCCCAAGAAAACAGTGGCACCCACAAGCCCACAAGATTTAAGATTCCTCAACTGAAGAGCGATGCAAGAAACATGCTTGTTATATTCAAGGACATCCACAATTTCACCGAGTCCAACATGTCTTTTCAGACTAACAGAGACAGTAGCTGTCTGGACTTTGCCCAGCCTATTCTTATTCTGGCAACTATGCTTTTGGAACAACCTCCCACCACTACTAACTTGGTCACTTAAGTAATGGAAACTATCTTCTACTTCTAAGGATTCCTCTTGACATTTGAAGAAGTCTATTTTTGGTTCAGCCCTCGTGTTTCATGTCCCTGCACATCTGCCACATGTAAAGACTACTTTCTCTTTTAATCTTCCAGTGATCGAGCTGCATCTCTTATGTGCCCATAGCTTGCACTGGGCACACTGTATGGAGTTCTTCTTCCTGACACCTTTTCTGCATATCAAACAAAGCCACATTCTCGAAAAGATCTGTAATTTTTCTATTTTCCTACTTATTCAAATATTTTGGTGTTTGCTAAACTAACTCTGAGGCCCTTTCATTCTAGACCGTGCTTCCATACTTGAAATTTCTTCTCTAGTTCTGGTAGTGATTCAGCAATAAGAACAAGGTCATCAACATAGAGGAGCTCCCAGGGGCAGCCAACCTTAAATTCCTCAGTTATAGCTAGGAGGACTATGATAACCAAGAGAGGGAGGACGGGAAAGAGAACCAATTCCTGGTGGACTCCTATTTGTATACTAAATTCCTTGCTATACTCACTTGTGATGTTCCCCCTACTGACAGCATCCCTGTACAGACCTGTCTCCATATCCTTAACTGCTTCATCTACTAGGCTACTGTCGATTCAGATAGCCAGCCTCTCTGTTGGGTTCACACGAGGCAGGCTCTCCTTCTTCCATGCATTCTCAACATCTAGCAACCTTCCACAGTGGCACTTCTAAGCCTCCTTCTTTGCAGAATCATTAACTGCAAGGGAGCCATCCTCCATGTGAACACCCTCCTGTCCAACATGATGACTTCCAGCACACAAATACGGAAAGAAGGAGATAAAAACTGTATCTTTCCAAGTCAAAACAGAAATAAAGAGGGAGAACAGTAAAATCAAAGAAAAAAGATTGGAAATTGAGTTAAGACTTGCAATTACATTAAATTATGAGTAAGAATGGTTAATGTTAAACATGCTAACATATAGAAATAATAGCAAGTTGAGTAGGATAATGCAAAAATTGAAAGTGAGTCAATAATCAAAACAAACTTATCTGTTCATCATTTTCAAGTTGCACAGAAATGAAACTGCTAGGATAAACATCAGAGGTAGCAATATATATATATATATATATATATATATATATATATATATAGTAGCAGCAGCAACAGTGAGAAGACAAGGTTGCTGCTAGAAGTAAGCACTGATGGAACTAAGAACATAAAATTTCTCTCTCTCTCTCTCTCTCTCTCTCTCATACACACACACAAATATATATCCAAACTGAAGGAGTGGAGCAGGTATATATATTTTTATTCTCAACTGTAGTAATGATAAATCTGAAACAAATCAAAAAATATTTACCCATTTCTGGCGTTTTAGAGAACTGGATTTGAGCCTGTTGAGAACTGCTGTCTGAAATAGAAGATGGAGACCTTTCCACACTCGGACTCTCTTGCATGGACGTAGTGCTGGAATCATTGCTAAGTCTTTCATCAGACAAAGGCGCAATGTGGCCTTGTCGTTGCATTTGAAGTTGACAGAAGATTTTCAGTTCTAATTGAGACCTGCAAATAGTTATTAAAAAAATGTTTCTCTTATTCCTCATAATTAAGAAGATGCCAGTGCTTTGACATGATTCATAAAACTGCAAGAAAATGTGCTTTTAATGTTTTGAATTCAATAATAATAATAATAATAATAGATTGTGAGTTTACACACCTCAGTTCATTTTCCTTCTCAGGTGACAACATTTCTTCATCAGATTTCTGGCCCTTGATTAATGGTGCCAAATAAGGTTCTTTTGAACAGAGATTTTCTTCTATCTTTTGAACCCGCATTTCCAATCTATCTTCATAAAGCAATTCCCCTCGAACCTGTGTTGGACATAAAAATGAAGATAGAACAATTCCTTCAATATAATTTAGTTTTGTGTTGAAGTTTCTTGAACGATGTCAAAATATAAATATTGAATAAAGTTTTCTGCTACTAATAAAAGTATCTCAGTGTATATTATAGGTTTATCACAAATAACATTGATAACAGTTTAGTGAATGTCCATTAGTATCTTTTGGATCTGTTCTAGCTATTGATCTGCTATAACTGATCTCATTACTTTACGCTTTATCCGTTATAGATATTAACCTGCAATTGCTGTTTTAGCTAATCGCCATTGAATTCTGTTTGCCATTTCCTTCCATTTTATATTCATATAGTTTGAAAATTTAGGCATTTTTATAATGAATATTTGAAATAAATATCCTATGACTGGCTTTTTGTCATAATCCAATATCATATTATTAAACTGATATCAAATTTCTAATAAAGCAGAATTGAGAGCAAGCACAATGCACCACACTTCAGTTGGAAATAATGGCTGCCATCACCACCACCACCACCACCATTTTGATGATAATGGTGATGATGAAGATGACTTTATGTCTCCTTGCCATGATGGCATAGTAGGAAGAGCCAGCATGGTTTAAGTAAGTTCTTATTCAAAGTGACTTCCCTTCTAGATGGCTTAGAAATTATGTATTGCTCGCCATATGATTCCCTGCAACATTACAAATACATTATTTGTTAGCAGATATATACTGTTTATCCTGTATACCTTAATTACGACAGTGTACAATATGACACCACAAGATGCAGATTTGTGTAGTTAGAGTCATCTTTATAAGAAAAGAAAGTTGTGAGAGTGACTTACCTCTGATTCACTCGTTGAAACACCTGATGCTCCTGTAGAAATACCATCGTCTCCAACTCGATCAGATGTATTATCAGAATCAGTTAAATAATACATAGGTTTCTCAGGCATACCAGAAAGGCCAAGGAGTGCATTCATGTGGAACAATAATTCATCAACTTGATATTCTATTTCAGCCAAAGTGAATTCCTATTGGAGATGAAAGAATTAGAGAAAAAAAAAAAAAAAAAGAAGCGTTCAGCAACATTTGGAAACAGTTGTGAACTTATTTGCACATTTCAATGAAATCAAAGTCCTTCTAATGATTAGAACCTACTTGTTGTTGTTGTTTAACCCTTGGTCATCTCACATCAAGCAGACTGATGTTCAGTATCATTCCATCAATGCCTGTCTCATCTTAGTTTCAGACAGTATACCCAGTCCTACATTATCCAACGTGTTCTTGTTTGAAGCAGTGTTCGATTCAAGGGAAATTTGGCTACTATTTCTAGCAGGTCAAGAGCTACAGCATATTCAATGGTGGTGATAGTTGTGGTGGTGGTGGTGGCAACAGTAGATCTCCATCATTTGATAATGAGGATTCAGTTGTTTAATCTCAACTGAATTACCTGTTCTTGAATTAACATGTAAGTGGCTGAGTATTCCTCAAACATGTGTCCTTTTAATGTAAGCTGCAGACAGAATCAACATGACACAGTACATGACAAGGTTGTACTTTTTGACTTGCACGAACGATCCAGCCACAAGGATTCTAGGGAGTTTCTCACTAGGTGTTATTTGACCAGAGGCTATAAAAAAATGACATTTCCCCAAGATGCCATGTTTTGGGATTGAAAACATGGCATCTTGCAGCTGGTTGTGAAGCAAAACTATTAACCATTCACCCATACTGTGCTTACAGATAATAGTAAAGGAAGAAATCAGGAATGATATACAAATTGAACTATTAATAGAATTCTATAGAATTTTTCAACTATTTCTAATTAAATTTTCAACACCCTTCACAAACAACTCCTCCTCCTCCTCCTCCTCATCCCACATCTTTCTTTCAGTTCGATAGTTTATTGTTCAGAATTTAGATACTGACCAAGCATAACTCATGGAAAAGATTTATTTTCACTTGTTTACGTCAGAGAATTTCACTAGGAGTTCTATAATACCCGAAAAATTGATGAAAAAGGGATAATCCTGACTAGAAGTCCAAGAGCAAATTTTTATGCCTAATGCAAACCACTTCAATCATTTCTTAAATCATTTATCAAATTTTACTGCAATAGACTGGAAAGAGAAATGTTTTCCAAGGGATGGATTATATTGTTTGGATTATATTGTTTGGATTATATTGTTTGGATTATATTGTTTGGCAAATAAATGGAACTTTCTCCATATACTTACAGCTGGCAGTGCACAATCGCCGTCATCTGGATAATCTTCATTCCTTAATCCAGTCCACACAAGTAATTTTTTCCAGATGAATATTAAAGATTCTCGCAAACTCATCACACCATTTGTTTTCAGCTTGTAGGAACCATGATTAGAAGATAGGATGGAAAATATCTAGTAATGCAAAAAAAAAAAAGAATTATAAAAAGTAAGAAACCGTAAATAAACCAAGCATAATATTGACAGAAACATGAATTTTAAGTAAAACTCGAAGACTACAGGTTTATCGTGGGTAACCGAGGCAGCTTTCCTAAAATATAAAGTGGTTCACTCAGAAAGAAGGAGAAATATCTGCAGAAGAATAGCGGCTCATACAATATGAGCTTCTGGTTTATGTGAGTTGAGTGGAATAGACAAATCTCTTCCTGGATAGAATACATATTTACCAAAACAAGTACATTGTCATTGGTAATAGGTGAGCTGAATAATATAGAATAAAGTCTTCTGCTCAGAGACACAATAGAGTCCTAGCAGTGAATATCACTTGCAAAAGCAATACCTTATTCTTTTGGCTATCTTGAAGAAACTCTATGTAATTCAGAAGACAGCTTTATTCATTATAAAAATGTTTTAAAGAGAAAATTTCTAGAAAAGTTTACTCAGTGCTGTTGATATGTTTTAACAGACGGAGAATTTAAAATCAAGATGTGGATTAAAAAGTACTTACATATGCAGTGAAGAGTGTTGTGGCTAAGGCAACGTAGGAAAGGACAAAGAGCTTTCCTCCAATATAAGCATCATCATTAAATTCAGAGAAATCATTGTTACGTGTCAATAGAGCAGTCATTGCCAGAAAGCCTGACCAAATGTTCTGGAAGTTGCTGATGACAGCACCAAATGCCAAACAACCAAGACTGGTGTAAGCAATTATTACCACAAACAAAGTAACCTGCAAATAGAAGGCATTATCGAAAGTATTCAGTTATCTTTACACAGATGCAAGCTAAGCAAAAATGAACATGAAACTCCCTAATCAAGATTTAGAATCAAAGGTAGAAATTTTTCAAAACATTTTCATTTACTTTCTTTGAAATTTCACTGAGCACTGCAATATTTTTCTTTAATACAATATGACCCTTGATCAATGGTTCTCAACCTATTTAGTATCTGGGCCAAATCCAAAGCCTCGATTTTTTAGGGGTCTAACACAAGTCAATTAAAGAAAAAATTATCTATAGAGGAAAGACCACCCGAAGCATGCTTTTTGAGGGCAGAATGTGGCCCTGGAGGCAGCAGCTGAGAAGTGCTACTCTTGATACTTTCTGTTTCAAGATGAATTTAGTGGGAGAACCTGTATTTAACTGGAAGAGTGGAAGAAAGAAATGAGGGGAAAATGGCAACACTATTAGCAAAGGACTTACTGCAAAAATGAGAATTTCTGTACTTGCTCGGCTATAGACCGATTCAGTCATTGAAAACAATTGTTTGTAACGTGATAGTGATAGAAGTTTGACCACGGATAAAAAGAGCACGATTCCAATCTGGCATTTCAATACCTGAAATATAAAGACAGAAAACACATTATAACTTCAAAATGTCAGACTCATTTGTTGAAAGATGTCATGCTGTTTGAGAGCTCTGCTCAATCTGAGTACACCTAAGGCATATACGTAAATAATTAAATGAAGCAAAATTTAGAATTCAAAGCATGGAACCTCTCCACAAAAACTAATAGAACCATTTTTTGAGAAAGAGTATGCAGATATTTTGTTGTGAAGGATAAAGGCAGGAGATATTCTTTCAGTGAAATGGTAAAAATCAGCAAGTTAACTGAATTGAGATTTTGGTTGAGAATTTGGCAGTTCATATCCTTGACATGGGTTTTATATTCTTTTTTTGAGTAAGGTAATTTTTTGCCTTAGCTTTCCTGAACCTTGCAGAAAATTAGGCTGCAATGGACTGGCTCCCTACTCTGAGAGAGATTTCTTTTTGGGGGAAATAGTTATGTCATTCCTAATGTATTCTGAATAAGAGATGAAAGGACACTTATTCAATAATCCATCTCTTTAAGCTTGCAACCACCACAGCTTCTTGAGAGATGTCATATGATATTTACTGAACTAATTAAAAACACAGAGAAAGATGAAAAGATGGTACCTACCTCATCCCAGATAGTGATGAATGATATATCTACATATTCCTTGTAGAAAGAACTGCGCAGTTTTTCAATTATATCAGACACCAGTACAAATCGATACACATAACAAGCCATGTAAATTAAAGATGTAATACAAATTGAAGCCTGAAATATATAATATTTCATGTAACTTGAAGCAGAAATTACACACGCGCACACACACACAAAACACAACACATACACACACAATATTGGAATACATAAAATACCAAAATCTACTTATTTTTCAACGAAAAATGTAAAACCATTCTATGACAAGTCAAAATATGTCCCACAGAATGGAAGACAAGTTTAGTGAGCTGAGTCTGCTCTGTGATGGCAGTTATTTTGTTTCATTTAAATCCCTTTTAGGAGAAGTATAACTATCATATTTCTCTGCTTTACCTTGCTCAATAAAACTTCGATTACTTCCCCATTTAGAAATAGTAATGGAAATCACTGGCACATTCTGTCTGTGACACAATGATAATGGTTATAGCAGTCTACATCCAGAAAGTGATAAGTTAAAATGGTTTCAAATCTCAATATCAATATAGCTATGTTTTGCTATTGTCATATAGTTAAATAGATATTTAGTTAAAATCCTAAAATCTCACTTGAAATGTCAATAGATTGTGTTATACTCTGATCAAAATGCCAGGCAGGTTTTGTTTCTGTGTATCTGACAATAGAGCATATAAAACAACTGATCAGGGTTAGGGTTAAACCAACTAGAAACTGAGAAGATGGTGGTTCAATTCAGCAATGTCCTTTCATTTCACAATGAATATCATTTAAACAAACCCAGAGAAGCAGCAACAGAAATGAAAATAAAATCATATCGTCTTTCAATGTTTGTATTACCTATAAATGCTAGTAAACAAGAGATAATCTTCTTGTGAACCCAGCTCACAAATTAGTTTTGATTCTTCATAGAAAGTTAATTCATTTATGTTACTTAATATTTCTCTTGCATATAAACAGAATCCAAGAGAGATAGAAAGAGTGAGAAGAGGCTGATTATTTAATCAATCCTGAAATCTTATTGTTTTATGTTTATTGGTTCCAGAAGTGTTAAAAGGCAACTCTTTTGAGATTTTCCTGAAAACAGTCAGAAGACAATTCAGTTACACTAAAAGCATCAAAGCAAACCCAACACTAAGCATCAGAATAATTCTATAGAGGATTAGGCCACATCTATGTCAGACAGTAAAGTTGAACATCATTAAGAAAAAAAAAAAACCATAATACTTACATCTATGAGTTTCCATGCTTGACCAAGAAACTTTTCATGGTATCTTATGACATCAAAGAACAACTTCTTCATGCTAAACAGCATCAATATAACAAACAGCAACTGTAAGAGCAAGAACAATAGATAAGAGTAACTTTCAATGAGTTTAGAAATATTTTTAACAAAAATACTTTTTAACTAAAATCATTGCAATTTATTTGTTTCTGAAGTCAACTGTAACTTTCATTGTTTCAGAGGTTGATGAAATAAAGAATTAGTCTAAAACTGGGGTCAGTTTAGGGTGTAATTGACTTAACTCCTCTCTTCAAAATTCCTGGCTTTGTGCCAAAATTAGAAACACTCATTATTATTAATTCTTGTTTTTTTTAATGATTGAAAAGAAGCTGTTCAGAAGGTAAACACATTCAACCCCAAAACATGTAGAGAAAATGTGAAAATGTTGATGCTGATTTTATTTATGAAACCCAATTGAACAATAGTCTGTCCTATGATAAAAGTTGGAATCATTTTTTGTCATTTTGTAGATCAGCAACATTAAACTATTTAATGCAGCCTTCTTTATTTAATATGATATGGTGTAATTTAATGAAGATTAGTCACTATTTCTAGTAGATCAAATGACTTAATAAAGGCTTCCTTGCTGATGATGGAAGCGGTGATATGAGATCTAAATTCTGGTAACATTTAAGGAACCAGAAAAGTTTATTAGGTTAGGAATAATGAAACTTGTCTGATTATATCTATTTATAAATATATATGCTTGAAATAGAATATACATTTACTAGAATGAAAATAAAATGAAATTTAAAAACAATCCAGATTACGTGCAATACTACAAAGGTAATCTTTCTTTGATCTATTCTGGAAATTGGAAACAACTTGTAATATTCTTTTCTTTCTTCTTACTGCTTTGGTATTTTTTTTGCTTGGGGCTTGTCCCCTGCAGTAATTTGAGATAATCTTGTTTTGATGATTTGTTCTTCTCCTCTTAGAACGTCAAGAACATTTTATAGATTTGAATGTGATCTAACTAAGACACTAAATTGCCCCTGCCACACTTCAATAGTGTGAACTCATAAACATTCCATTCAGGTATTGAAAATAATGGCTTTGTCTGTCTTCCATTTCATCTTAGCATTCCATTTACAAATGAATTTTCTGTGTATCCAATAAACAGCAATGCATTTTCAGGTGCACTTTGTTTCACACATTGTAGTACAAAAAGGATTATTAGGAAAATGAAATTTATGCAGTTAAGTGTTATCAAACAAACAAGTCATTCGACCAAAATAATCATCAGACAATAATTCTTTGTACAAAAACGATTATTAAAGTATAGTTATTTAGATCTTTTTCCATTTTTTTTTGAGATTCTATAGACAAAATAGTTATTAGACCAAAGTGAGTTTAGACAAAAATGTCTTTAGCCTATTGTGTATTTATGTAAAAGTCACTTTAGACCATAGTGCATCAGACCAAAGTGTTTTAGACAAAAAGTCTTAGGATCACACACATATATATATATATGTATGTATATATATATGTATATATGTATATATATATATATATATATATATATATATATATATAAACGCACACACACACATGCTAACATATATTGTTACTTGGAAATTATTGATTCAAATTGAAAGCAGAATGAAGGGACCGTATGGCAAACAACAAGGAAACAGAAAGGCTGAAGTAGAGAATTGTCATACTTTACCTCACATGACAGAATGAAGTTATCTAAGGGACTGATGTAGCGGAATAAATGGGTACATGATATCTGGAAGTCTGGCTCTGCAACACCAGTCTCTAGAATACGCAAATTCAATGACACAGAACTGTAGGAGAAAAAAAAAGGAATGAAAAATAAATCCAAACAAAAGACTTAGATAAGATCAGAAAAATAAGATTATAATTGCTTTAACATAACTCACACATTTTAAGATTGACATCATCACTATGTTTTAATTAGAGTGATCTTTAATCATAAGAATATGAGATCAAATCTCATATCCTTAGCCACTAATGAATGTATCTTATTGTTGTTATTGTTGCTGTTGTGTATCACCAGTCGACTCTGCATGGCAGAACACCTATGAGCAACTTAATAGGTTGATGATTCATAACCATACAAATATAAAATCCATGTCTGTCTAGGATTACTTCCACTGTCTGATCAACATTCAAGAGGGGCACACTCTCTGGGAGTCTGTCTCTAGGGAGTTTGTTTAGAGAAGACAGGGTATGAAATGGACTTTGAAGCCCTTTCACTTGTCCGTAGCCAAAAATTGGACAACATTGGTGGAAAGGTCACCAAATACAAAGGGAGACCTCGAGATCAATCTGTTGTGTTGGCATCGAATACATATTCGTTGGTGAAAGTTGTGGTATTCCTACATCTTCCAAGAGTAATCATAATGTCAATGAAAGGAATTCAAATGGGAATGATGATGATGATGATGATGAATCAAAACCATAAATCATCACCATCACCATCATCATTTAATGTCCTCCTTCCATGCTGGCATGGGTTGGATGGTTTGACAGAAGCTGGTCAGGCAGAAGACTGCACCAAGCTTCAATGTCTGCTTTGGCATGATTCCCAAAGTTGGACGTCTTCCCAAACAGAGTGCAGTGGGTGCTTTTTACATGGCATCCGTACCAGTGCCTTATCCATGATACCAACATGGGTGCTTTACATGTGGCACCAGACATATTGTTCAAGACATCATCATCATCATCATCGTTTAACGTCCGCTTCCCATGCTAGCATGGGTTGGACGATTTGACTGAGGACTGGTGAAACTGGATGACAACACCAAGCTCCAATCTAATTTGGCAGAGTTTCTACAGCTGGATGGCCTTCCTAATGCCAACCACTCAGAGAGTGTAGTGGGTGCTTTTACGTGTCACCCGCACGAAAACGGCCACGCTCGAAATGGTGTCTTTTATGTGCCACCCGCACAAGCCAGTCCAGGGGCACTGGCAACGATCTCACTCGAAAATCCTACGGGAGCCAGTCAGGCGGTACTGGCAACGGCCACGCTCAAAATGGTGCATCTCATGTGCCACCCGCACAAGAGCCAGTCCAGGGGCCACAAGAGCCAGTCCAGGGGCGATTGTTCAAGACATAATCATCTTTTAATGTCCATCTTCCATACTGGTGAGGTATAGCAGAGAAAACTGAGATGTTTTGCAAAAGAAATGTGTGTGGAATGATGATGATGATGATGATGATTCACTTGCATCCAGGGATTCTGAAAGGATTAGGGTTAAGGGTTATTAAATGGGGGGAATGCATCGGAGAAAGTTAGGTCTTTCTAATGTGAACCCAATAGAGGGTCCTGCCATTTGTGTTGACAGTAGTGTTATAGATTGACAATAGTGTTATAGATTGACAGTAGTGTTATAGATTGACAGTAGTGTTATAGATTGACAGTAGTATTATAGATTGACAATAGTGTCATAGATTGACAGTAGTGTTATAGATTGACAATAGTGTTATAGATTGACAGTAGTGTTATAGATTGACAGTAGTGTTATAGATTGACAATAGTGTCATAGATTGACAGTAGTGTTATAGATTGACAATAGTGTTATAGATTGACAGTAGTGTTATAGATTGACAGTAGTGTTATAGAT
>NC_068989.1:358438-362639 GCF_001194135.2 Octopus bimaculoides
GTGTTATAGATTGACAGTAGTGTTATAGATTGACAATAGTGTTATAGATTGACAATAGTGTTATAGATTGACAGTAGTGTTATAGATTGACAATAGTGTTATAGATTAACAATGGTGTTATAGATTGACAATAGTGTTATAGATTGACAATAGTGTTATAGATTGACAGTAGCGTTATAGATTGACAATAGTGTTATAGATTGACAATAGTGTTATAGATTGACAGTAGTGTTATAGATTGACAATAGTGTCATAGATTGACAATAGTGTTATAGATTGACAATAGTGTTATAGATTGACAGTAGTGTTATAGATTGACAATAGTGTTATAGATTGACAAGAGTGTTATAGATTGACAATAGTGTTATAGGTGAAGGCACATGGCTAATGACCTTGGTTCTTAAAGCTGAAAGTGTAGAAGAATTAGAATTAAAATTCCAAGTAAGGAAACAAAACTGAAAATCTTAATGTTGATTAAGCAAAGACCAGGAAAACATGCAGAACACTATTTTCTCTTTGGGTGGCCCTGTTCCATATGGAGACAAGATGTAGGTAGAAATTCTATTATGATGTGCTGAGTTCAAACTATGGTTATATAAAATGTGCAGTTAAGTTAGAGAAAGGCTAATACAAAAAGTGGTCTTTGTATGTGGTAGATGTGTGATACAAGTGGACTGAACTAAAAGTAGTCAATGACCAGATGGTGAAACTCAACTGGGCAATGCAGTAAGTCTATCTGAGACTGGAGAATAAAAGAAAACTCACCTAAAAAGATTAGTTGGTGGGTTATACAAAGTAAACTCTACGATAATTTGCTGGGTTTGTTCATTGATAATCTCATCTTTTTTCATCTTCATTATTATTTTGTATGTTTCTGACCTGGCAAAGAAAAAACAATATTGATTATTTAATGCAAAAAATATAAACAAGAAAGTTTACTTATATTGGAGTAAAGAGCCCCTTAGGTCATGAATGACCCTGGGATTGTACCTAGAAAGTTCCCTTCTGAGGCACAAGTCCCAGGGAAGGTTGTTTATGGAAGACCAGCAGTTGCCTATAGCCCCTTCTGGGCAGTAAAGAAATAAGCAGTCACCCATGCATACCAGTCTCCCCACCTCTCCATGCCACCGATGTTATCCAAGGGAAAGACAAAGGGGCCGATACAGCTTGGTACCAGTGAGGAGTCACAACTTTTTTCTACAGCTGAGTGAACTGGAGCAACGTGAAATAAAGTGTCTTGCTCAAGAACACAACACACAGCTCAGTACGAGAATCAAACTCACTACTACATGACTGTGAGCCTGGCACTCTAACTACTGAGCCCTATTGTCTCCTAAATTCATATCAGTGTAACTTATCAAATAACTTGTATCAGTATAAATGACAGTCTTACTAATATTAGTCTGTTGTTTATGGTGATATAAATTATTTGAAAAGTTACATTGATGTAAATTTAAGAGACTATTTTTAATTAGTAGAGGAAATAATTGCTTATAGTTTAGTTCAAATAGAAATTGAAAAGAATTCTGTCCCTTCATAACTTCCCACCAGGTATCAACCTGCAGAAGTTTGAGCTTAATACCTACATCAAAACTTGACATTCTGAGAGGTTCCCACAAGGTAGGGAAGTTATCTTTTCTATAGATTAAGTAATAAAATACTTCGGTACATAAAGAGAAGTGTGACAACTGAAATTTACAAGTGAAGGAAGTTGTGGTAGTCATTCTTATCTTTTGAAAAAAAAAAAAACACAAGAAAACTACAGCACCATTACAGCGATGACAAAGTTGATGTTTAGAATTTGAGGGGTGGCTCATGCAAATATAAGCTGGACTAAATCTGCAATGCAATTTATTTCCAGAAGCACCACCACTTACACTTCATCTGTAAAGCCACAAACCTTCAATCAAGATGAACTGATATCAACTCTCAACAAATGACAGAATACAATGTGTATCAATTCTTCCAATCTTTTCCTTGATTTCCTTTGACCCAGTTTTATTCGGTGTATTTGCCACCACACGCACAAACGCAGACATGCTGGGACAAGGTAGTCCTAGATATCTCAAAAAAATTGGACGCTTTTAGTCGCTCAACTCTTCAATCAAAGCTCTGTGTGATCAGTGCTGACCTGGAATCAAATAAACGACACCTGCAAATGTATAAGACTATCTCACCTTTGTCTGGATAGTTTAGTAAGTGTGTTCCTAATATTTGTGGCTCCATCTTGAGTATGATTGGAATCTTCACATAAAACAGGCCATAAATTATTCCGGAGCTGACAACCCTTTTGAGTATGTTGGACGTTTCGAATATGAACTTTGCCCAGCAAATAGCTGCTTCCATCAGCAATATAAGTCTGTGTCAGAAAATGAGAAAATTCTATAATAGTAAAAAAAAATCAGAACTTTCTTTTTTGCTTAGAAATATATTTCTAATCAGATCATAAAAATCATTTATCTTACTTTACAGAAACTTTTATTAAAGTGCAAAGTCAATATTTTAATCTGTGAAACTTGGACTAATTTCTTTTTATAAATATTTTGAAGCTTCTATACTTTCTGAAAAGTAAATTATAAGATACATTAGTTTGCATTGAAAAAAATATTGTCTTAGTGTCTCTCATGTAAGAGTCCTTCAGCTCTTATTTTCCACTGAAGGTTCTAACTGAGATATTGACTATTTCTTCTCTCTTTTTGATAAATTAACCCTAACCATCAAACTGTCTTTTGCATTTTTCAGTAAATATTGGTTTCAAATTTTGGTACAAGGCCAGCAATTTTAGGGAAGGAATTAAGCTGACTACACTGACTGCAGTGCTTAACTGGGACTTATTTTATTAATTCCAAAAAGATGAAAGGCAAAATCAACCTCAGCAGAATTTGAACTCAGAATGTAAGGACCAGAAGAAATACTGCAAAGCATTTTGCCTGGCATGCTAGCAATTCTACCAGCTTGCAGCCTTAATTTTCAGTAAATATTGCCTCTTGATAATGCAAACCAACTCCATTCCTCTTAAATTCTGGGAATTATTTTGTAAATATAGGTATCAGTTTTCTTCTATCTATATCAGGTAGAAGAAAACTTATACCTAATAGTCTAACATTGGGGCATATAAATCCACAACAGAAAAAAATGGGTATTAGTACATGTGGGAATTAAATCGATAGCTCTTATATTTGCAAAAATATTATTTCATTATCTAGTTGAGTTGTCTGCCAATGGTGTTGAGTCAAATCTACAGAAAAGCTCATTAAGCCTTGAAAGAACTTTAAAAGTATCAAAGATTACACGAGAAAGCAGAAAGTCTTTCATCTTAGAATAACCAGTTAGACTAATCATTATTTTTTGTGGATTTTATAAAAATAAATTGTACAAAGAATCCATCACAGATGAAACTTACCATATCTAAATTGTTTGAATCTCTGTTGTACCAAGGGTCCCAATACATTTGATCAAGAAAAGAAGTTTGAAGCCACTCCCACCATTGGTCAACATTTTTGATTCCAAGAAATTGTTGATTCCCTGACCTAGATGCAAAAACAAACAAAAAAAAAAACAGTAAAACAGAAATCAGAATACCACTGTTGTTGATATTTGGTGAGTAAGTTTCCAGTAATGTCACCTTCCATCTCATTAGATATCTTGTATTCTCTTTTACAGCCATCACACATACATTTGATGATGCTAACCCTAACCACACTGGTATGATACAATAATTAGAAATAGATATTAATGTGTCTAAACAAGACTCTAAAAGACATTTCACTAGAACATTTGATCAACTAAAAGAGAAGCTGCTCAAACACAACTAAAATTAATCACAAAGTGCTAAAGCATACAATCCAAATGTGCACTAAAACTCAGCCAGGAGGTATAACCTGATAGCAAAGAAGAATGGGCGCCAGCCGGCCCAACAGTCGGCTGGGCTGCACCTCAAAACAGAAGGTGCAAACCCTCATCCTGGGTTGTGCAAGCACGACTAACCTTATGATGGCTGACAGCCCAAGGAGAATCTTGGGGTGAGGTTGGGATGTAGGCAGTCTGTGTGGAAGGGGAACTGAGGTGTGTGAGGAATTGAGGAAGAGGAGGGTGGATGTGTGCTGTGTGCAGAAGGCTAGGGGGAGGGGCCAGGGTGCAAGATTTGTGGGGGTCAAGACTTGGCTGGGTGAAGTTCAGGGAATGTGGAGCATTGTTATAT
>NC_068989.1:362828-370007 GCF_001194135.2 Octopus bimaculoides
GTGAGATATGGTGTCTGAGGGAGGGAGAGAGATGGCAAGTTTGAGAAGAATGAAGAGACAAATGTGTGGTGTGAAGCTGTTTGATAAGAGGACTGAGGACTTGATGGGGATGTTGGGGTTGGAGGAATTGGTGGAATGGTTGGCAAGGGTGAATGGAGTGAGGTGGTATGGGCATGTGTTGAGGAGGGATGAGGGGCATGTTCTGAGGAGGGTGATTGCGTTTGAGGTAAATGGAGCGTGAAAGCGAGTAGACCAAGGAAAAGGTGGAGGGGACAGGTGGAGGAGGAAATTGGGAGGGTTGGTTTGAAGAAGGAGAACACCCAAAACCAGGCAAGATAGTATAAGGGTGGTTGCTATGGCATTGCGGTAGATCCAACCACCCTCATTAACAGGGACAAAAATCCGGATTTAAAACCATGGATGATGATAGATGATGAAGGTAGTAAAACAACAATGCATTAGGCACTAAAGTCTGTGATTCCACAGCTCACGTTCAAATAATAATGGCATTCAAAGATTGAAGTACAAGAACAAATATTTAAATAATACAATGTTTATTTAATTACACACACACACACACACACAGAGTAACTACAATAGCATGTTCTAGATACAGCTTATTTACTTACCGTAGGAAGATGTTTTTAAGGCTTTCATTGAACATGAATGAAGAGTGAGAACTTTTCCCGAATGCCATAACACACAGAACACCAATCATTAGTCCAAGCATTGCAGCATCTCTATTGAAAAGAGAACAAGAATTTTATCTTCAAAATTAAGATTAGTTTCGGCTCTTGTTTTAATTTATTGATAAATATGTTAACTCCCATTATTTTCTTTCTCTTCTCTATATTCTTCAATCAAAAAAATAGAAAAAAAAGCATACCTTATAAATTTGTACAACTAAGCGAATACAGTAATCCCTTAACTATCATGGGTGTTATATTCCAAAACCTCCCACAGAAATAACTAAAATCTAAAAAAATCTAAATACCAATTGACTGAAGAAACCTGTGATACTCTGAGGAGACTGTGATATAAATTTAAAGAAAGGCTTTAAAAGAGTCTTGCTCTTCCTTTTTATAGAACACTAGACAACCTGTGACCCGTTGGGTCCACTGATGGTTCAGGTCATAAAACATTGAAGCTGATTTCAACACCGTATTGAAATGAAAGTGAATTTTATGATGATTCAATTAAATATTTCAATTTGTTCGTGTCATCACAAGTCTGGTTTACAAGTTCGTGTTTAAGGTTTTACTGATTATTTACAGCATCAAATAGAAACAGAACTTCTGGGATAAACTTGAACTCCAGGAACAGCATTGATTTATGGTGTATGTGCACAATTCTACAAAGATGCAAAAGGAATTGTTATATAATGTAAACATAAAATTAATGGAAACAATTTTCACATTTCAGGGTATTTTCCCATTATGTACCGTTTTGGTTATTTATGAAGGTACCCCGCAAAAACCACCAATCTATGGAATCTGTGGTCTGATTTACACGAAACTTGTTTCATTCCATTTGTACTCACATTTCAGCTGTACCTTACTTTCAGAGTATTTTCTCATTATGTATTAGTTTGGCTGTGTCAAATTACAGACAAGCAAGCACACAAACAAAACTGGCAGAACTACAGACGTTAACCATCCCCACCAACTTTGTTGCTTCATAACTTCGAGAAAAACGGACACTCTTTAACGAAATTTTCAACAAAGGAGTTTCGGATCAGGAAGACCAAATAAGTTGGAACTAATCTGTTTGATGGAGATTTTTTCTGTTTTCTTTTTTAAACCACAACCTTGGAAATGATGTTGGTGGGGAAAAAACAAAGTTTTTCAAATTTTTTTTGTACACCCCCATCCCTAATCATCCCACTCCTGACCAATTTTGGCCAATTCATTTTTGCACTTCAAAACCATGGGAGGAGCCTTTGCAGTAAAAAAAAATATTGAAAAAATTGTAAATATTTCCAGAGGAAAAAGTGAGTGATTTAAGAGAGATCAAGCATTAAGGACTGATTGGATAAAAGACAAGATAGATAAAAAAATTAAAAAACGAAGTAGATTCCCAATGTAGATTATGCAAATCAAAAGAGGAAAGAGTTACTCACATAGTAAGTGAATGTAGCATGGTGGCACAGAAAGAATACAAGAAAAGGCATGACAACATGATAAGGGAGAGTAATCCACTGGGAATTATGTAGAAAGCTAGGATTTGAGCATGTTGATAAATGGCATGAAGATGAACCTAGTAAAGTACTACAAAGTAAGAAATATAATAAGATATTGTAGGACTTTGACAGAGTAATAGAAACTAAGTAATAACATTAGCACTGACAGGGTCATCAATTAACTAGAAGGAAAGTGCTAGTTACCAAAAATTTTACCTGAAAAAGGAATATGATTTCCTTTCTTTAATAGACTTTTTACTGGAACTTAACAACTGCTTTTTCTGGGGTGGCCTTGAAAATCGCAAATGTCGTGATCGTTGACGAGCAGCAAATTCCTGTGAGAAATAAAATAATATCCTGGTGAACTGGTGTAGTGGGGAATTATGTTAAAAAAAAAAAAAGACTGGTATGGCTGTGTGGTAAGAAGCTTGCCTCCCAACCACATCATTCTGGGTTCAGTCCCACTGTATGGCACTTTGGTCTGACTATAGCCTTGGTCTGACCAAAACCTTGTGAATGGATTTGGTAGGCAGAAACTGAAAGAAGCCTATCATATGTGAGCGTGTGTGTGTGTGTCTGTGTGTGTGTGTGTGTCTGTGTGTGTGTGTGTCTGTGTGTCTGCTTGTTGCCTATCACCACAAGACAACTGCTGCTGGTGTGTTTACATCCCCGTAACTTAGCAGTTCAGCAAAAGACACCGATAGAATTAAGTACCAAGCTTAAAAAAAAAAAAAGAACTGGGTCAATTGATTCAGCTAAAAAATTCTCCAAGGCAGTGCTTTGGTCACAGTCATAGTCACAGTCTAATGGTCACAGTCTAATGGTCACAGTCTAATGAATGAAAAAAGGTAAAAGATCAAAAAAGATAAGAAAATAATTTATAGAAAACTAAGAATAAGTTTTAAAATCAAAAAACAGTTTCAACCACTTTATACATTATTTACACAAGGATAGACATAGAGTTAACAATGAGTTTAAACAGAACTAAATAATAGGGATTTTCTTGATACACAAGCTCCTATTAAGCACTTATTACTGCTTTTGGTATTGAATAGTTCGGGAGTCACACCCACTCGTTTCAAGATGACACTAATGACACTAATAACACACACACACTAATGACTCAACAACTTTAAAAACCAAACAGCATCATCTCTTACTCTGTAGAACTACTTATTGCTATTAAAATAAAAGTAAACATTCGCGGATATCAGGTGTGCTTTTGAAATCTCTAAAACATTTCCTTTTTTATATTTAGAACTGTCTTCCGGACAGCTAAATATCCCTCAGCTGTTCCAATATTCTCTCTCCCCCACCCTATCACATCTCACTTAACTATCAAAGTTTCAACAGAGCTGAAAGTTCATGAGAGTTTAATTCCAGATTTGAGTATGAGTTTATAAGAACTAAAGACATAAAGTCATTATTGAAACATAATAATGAACATTATAAGAAATAAGACTAAACGTATAAACTCCTGTTATAAAATAATTTCTATATGATTAAATTACAGTATAATAATATATTTATAAAACTCAAGAAAAATTGAAATAAATACAAATAAAGCAAAACAACTGAGGTTATAAATCTTTTCTAGAAGAGGTCTCTGAAATTCTAAATTACATAATAGGAATTGAACTGTCCATTACATGCCTGACAAAGATCAAAAGAAATGGAAATTTGATAAGGTTCCAGCATCAGGGCTGGTCAACATTTTATATTTCTAGTTTCAAGATGAAACAATTTTAAAGTTACTTTACCTTGCATTCTTCACAACATACTGGTTGTTTTCTTTTCTTATATTCTGGTTTCTCTCCATAAAAACCATCATCATAATGGTCAAATATTGCTGGATTTGAACGGTAGTTGTAGGCATTGTAGACTGTAAGGATGAAGACCTGAATGGAAAGTGAACAGATGTTTAGAATATAGAAAAGTGAAAGAGATCTTGAAAGGGGATGTGACAGTGACAGAACGAGAAGTAAAATGCTAACCATAGCAGGATTAAGGTTTTCAAGAGATTATGAGAAATGATAGAAGAAGCTTTAAACTGAACGATAATCTGATGAAAAGGAGAAAGCAAGAAATGGCAGTTTGGCAATGTAAACAATAAATGAGAGGTGATGATGAAGACATTGAAGAAGATGTTGGACTGCAATTTTATGAGAAGACAAATACTTACACAGAGAGGATGTGTGATGAAGACACAAGTTGTAAGACTGAAGTAAACAGATTGCAACCACATCATACATTTAGTATGACCAAATCTAGAAAGAAAAATAAAAAAAAATTTCAAAACATATATTAAAAAAATATCAGAAAATTTTGACTTAGTAAATTGAAAATGCTCAGTATAACATCTTATGTAGTAGTTGTAGCAGCAGCAGTTATACCATCTTCAACAAACTCTCTAACAAAGGCTGTGTTAAAACCAAAATGTTGGGGACACCATGTTAGTAATAAAGATTAGATGACCAATGAAAAATATTTTACAGCAGAGTTTTTTCTCAGTAAATTCGAGTCAAATATTTTCAATTTCTTTGGCACATGATGATGATGATGATGATGATGCTTACAGGTTACGTTAGTGGCTGGTTGTTACATTAAAAAAACAATTGTTTTGTAGTGTAGTCACTATAGTAGAGGAAAAACTTTCTGTCTTTTATTTAATTTTTTGCAGGGCCTTTGAGAGTGGTGGGTGTAAGGGAGGAAGATATCCCTTGACTGGAGATCTAGTCCAGATACTTGCAATAGACTCAGCAAAAGGCACCCAGGGGCCAGGTTAAATTGGATAATGAGGAAGCTTACTGACTCTGGAATTCACCTTTAAGTAAATGACAATAGTTACACTTTGCAGAAAATATTCTTAAATCAATGAATGATGTTTTCCATGCTAACGGTAAAAGTGTCTTTCATGTTTTCATGTAAATGGATGCTAATAATTGTTCTAAGAGTTAACAGTCATTTACTTACCTTTTGCATCACTGAAAGCCATTGCTTATAAGTTGTTGAACAAGCCAAGACTTTTGAACTCGTGAATATTATTAGTGATGTTAAAAGTTTAGGTGTCATAAAATTTGGACAATTCATGCAATCAGTTTTAAAAGTACATGCTAACAGATGTCTGGCATAGAGGCATGCAATTCAGTTAAGAATGAATTGAAAAACAATCAGGTGATGACCAATTAACAATCACATCAGATCATGCAGACACTGGAAGAAAATTAAAAAATGGCACAGGATTTAGAAAACCAAATGCATTTTGGAATGCTGCAATAAAGTAAACAAATCAACACAGATATAAACATATGGAGAAAAATAAAAAAACAGAAAAGATAGTACAGCATTCTAGTAAATATGCCCTTCATGGAGCTGGCAATTTGGTTTGTTCAAACTAAGTTGCAGCTTATGCTACAAAATATTACAACAAATAAGATGGAAATATCATCCCCCAATCAGTTGAAAGATTGCCAATATATGACATGGGTGTTGCAGTGATCATTTCACCCCACTTTAAAATAAATCAGGAAGATTCATTTTAAAGTGGGAAAAAAGAAGGTATGTGAGAAGGAATTAAGGGATAGAAAGAAAAGCAAAGAGAGGAACCCCACCACACACACACACACACACACACACATTGAGCATTTCCAGGTTTAATACACGTAAAGAGAACAATGAATTTGTTAGCAAGTGGGCAAGCTTCTACAGTGTAAGTAAATATAGAGAGTGTCTTGCTATAAGACTCAGTTAAGAGAAAAGACCACAGCATTTCAAGTTTGCATATTTTGTGGTGACTGTCCTTATCAGGTGATCTTCAACCATATTTCAGCCAATCATTGTTATGGTACATTTGTGTTGTGCTAAGAATAATGGCAAATTCCATGCAGTTTTGAGCCAAATTATGTTTATAAATTGAGATATGCAAGAAATACAAGGTGGAGGATTCCAGAGGACTTGTAGAGGCTTTCTTGGTTAACCAGTGACTATACCACTTCTACCTCAAGCGCAAGCACATAACATCTTCTCCTCTTGCCAAGTAGACATTCTCATACACTAGCCACTGATGTTTTTGAAGAAAAACTTTTTCTAAAGTAACAATTGTAACATCAACCTGTAAATAAACACGTTAATAAAATCTAAACATTAGAATTTGATTATTTGGGAGCAGCACACAACTAGACCAAATAATCCATCTCCCATCAAAACTTCACCACGGTCTTTAACAAAATACTGAACAATAATCATGATGATAATTGTATTAGTAGTTATGATAATTTAGCTGAGAAACAGAGAGAAATAAAAAAGAAGAAAAACCAAACCAAACACGTTCTCTCCAAAAGTAAATCTAAACAGATATCAAAAGCTATAATAACACAAGAATTCAAAACAGTATTCTTACCTAAGTCCGAAAAACATAACCACAGCTGCACATAGAAGGGTGAGCAGAAGACAGAGACCATAGTCTATCCAGCGGCAATAGACAGGAAGGAACAAGCGTTTTGACTGACGTCGTGAAACATTGGAGCCTTCGGATTTTTGGAGAAGTTTTATTTTCTGCAAACTGAAGTCTGTTTCATAGAAACAATACATTATTAATAAGACAGCCAAGAACAAGCAGCTAGTTATGACATTATATACTGCACAGATTGTTGTTACTTTGTAAGGGAATTAAACGGCCATAGATTTATATGCTGCCTGTATAGAGTATTCCTAAAGTAATCTGGAAGCTGCCAATGTGTTGAATATGTGACAGTTTCATGTTTTTGGAAAGGTACAAGCATTACAATCTTATGTTTTGTCTCCAATAAATTAGAGAACTTATGCTATATAAAAAATTCTTTAAATGAAGATATATATATATATATATATATATATATATATATATATCATCATCATCATCATTTAACGTCCGCTTTCCATGGGTTGGATGATTTGACTGAGGACTGGTAAACCGGATGGCTGCACCAGGCTCCAATCTGATCTGGCAGAGTTTCTACAGC
>NC_068989.1:370017-376983 GCF_001194135.2 Octopus bimaculoides
CACGAGGGCCAGTCAGGCGGTACTGGCAATGGCCACGCTCAAATGGTGTTTTTTATGTGTCACATGCACAGGAGTCAGTCCAGTGGCGCTGGCAACGACCTCGCTCGAATGTTTTGTTCACATGCCACTGGCACAAGTGCCAGTAAAGCGACGCTGGTAACGATCACGCTTACACGAGGTCTGATCAATAAGTATCCAAACTCTTGCCGTAGTAACGAAGCTAAAGTACACAGAGTGAAGCTGCTTGGCAAAGATTGACTGTTAACTCTGCTGTGCATGCACACTGAGTTTTAATGTTCCAGCTCGCTTCTGTTGTTTACAGCAGTACTTGGAAGAAAGGTGTGTAGCATGTGATCATTGCATTGACCATGACAAAGTTATCATGGCAATACCTGCTTAGAGGCCTACACAAGGTTGCAGAAAGTGAAAGAGGAGTGTATGAGCTGCACACAAGTGTACGAGTGGTTCAGACGTTTTCAAGATGGCCGAAAAAAAAGCCAGCTGACTAAAAAGACGTTCGGGTTTCAGTTGCACAAGATCTCCTTGATTGTGTTGGAAATGATGAAAACTTTCTGAAAACTTTGCATAGGCCTCTGAGCAGGTATTGCTAAGCTTTTAGCAAAATTTGATACAGATTCTCTGCTCAGCGTTCTCTGTCATGGTCAATGCAACAATCACACGTTACACACCTTCCTTCCAAGCATTGCTGTAAACAGTGGAAGTGAGCTAGAACGTTAAAACTTAGTGCACAGGCACAGCAGAATTCAAGGTCAACACATTTACAATGGACTTTTATGCACAGTTTCTGTCAGGCAAACTTCATTCAGAAAACATCTGTCGTCTTCAGACTTGTAATAAAACAAAATCTTCTGCAAGATGCCACACAGTGTGATTGGACATGAAACCACAAGCAAACTTAATAATCCCATGGTCATACTCAGTGATCATACTGGTGTCCAGTGACATTTCATATTTTCAAAGCTGGCAAAATCTTAGAATAACAACATTAAATTGATACAAGTGAAATCTCTTACCTTTATTAAGCAAATCATTTGACTGATCGGAATCCAAGTCAAGTTTGGTGTTCATATTGAGTAAATCAGCTGACAGCATTGATCTGTGATATTGGCTGTTAAAATCTTCAAAGCCACTGGATACCTGATCTGCCTCATCGTTTTCTGAAATATCTATGAAAGAGAAAGTTTACAAAATCTCACAGTAGACTTTTAAACCTGATAGCTTAGACATACTCTGCACTACAAACAGCAAGAATAATGGCAAAGGTTTAAGAAGTTGTTTGGCCCAAGTGACTAGAGCTATGATCAAAAGTGTTCCAGCCATAACTGTCCCACCAGTTGCTACATTGTTTTTTATATTTCTTATTTAAGATGATAGAATGTGACAAAAAGAATTGGCTGCTATTTCTAGCAGCCCCATTAGCACATTTGTAACTAGCTGGCTCCATGCCATCAAAAATAACAGCTAATTGTAGTATTTTATATATAAGTATGGTTGGTAAATCAAATTAATAGACTTGTCAATGTTATCTAGTGGTTGTCTTTTGAGATGTGACATTGATCGTCGTTTGTTACTGAAGGAACGTTTGTTCACACATACAAACGTTCACATACTTTCCTTGTACATGCACACACATACACACATATATTCACACAGAGTTGAAACGCTGTTTGATTTTTCTTTACGACATTGAATGTTCACCATCTCACTTCCATTGCACACACACACACACACACACACATTCACATACCTCCCTTTTATATACTCACACAGAGTTGAAACACTCCCACTACCAGTTTGCCATCACTCCCTCCTTCCTTATTCACCTATCACCCCTTCCTTTCTCATTCATATGTTGTGACAGAGAAAAACACAAGAATATTATTATAGTAGATGGTATTAATGCTCTTCACAAGAATGTTAACAAACGAAATCTACCTTAATCCACTACCTTAATCCATTACCCTAATCCATTACCTTAATACACTACTACTTAACACACTGTAAATGAAAAGCAGCCAAAGAATTGATGAATTTCATATCACTTTGGCTTTCGCAGTGGATCTTAAAAGTGTGAATTGACAATTTAATAACAAACCACCTCCTCTTCCTCCCTGCTCCAGAAATGTTCAGTGGAATGTTATGCTGATAAGCACCCATGTCTGTATGAATGCCTCTGTGTTTGGAGACATAAATAGGAGGGATTTGTATACAAACATGTGCCGTGCAAATAAGAGAAAACATATATTTGTGAAAATATGTTGTGAAAATGTTCAAGTAAGTGTATTTGTGAGTCAACCTGAATATTTGTGTCTTTATGTGTGTGTGTGTGTGTGTATACATAGTGTATGTATTTATTGTTTAGTAAATCTAGAATCTAGAAGCATGTTTCATATGAAACATCATAAAATAAGAAACGTTTTTGAAAAGTCACTTTGTCAATAAGAAAATCTTTTTACCAGTTTTCTCTTGGGTTACAACTTCCCTTAAGGATGGCATGGACGGTTTACTACTGTTCTCAGAATGTGGAAGTGGTGAATCCGTACTGGAAGTGTGCTGTTCCTGCTGTTGTTTTTTCCACTTTCTACAGGCCCATTCCTGGAGATTCTGCAGGGTCAAGATAGTAGGGGTAGGGGAGTATGTCATTACGGGCTCAATGTGAATAGTATGCGGCATTTCAGCATCTTCTGATTTCCCATCTTCATAGTCTTCATCTTCCTCTAGTCCTGGGTATGGGATCTGCAAACAAGCAATGAAGCTAGAATTAATAGTTTCACTGAAAACATTGTCGTTATGTTTTCTAATGCTCCAATGATTCTGCTTAGTAGCTGCAACAACAACAACAACAAGTAATTTTAAGTGGATACAAGCAAATCTATTCATTCAGTCAAATTTTCTCCCAAGGTATGGCGAATGTATATTTTACCTCTACTTTGAGGAATTTGAAGGGAAATCTGACTTTAACACTATAGCAACAAATGAGGAATCAGTCTGGAATGGTATTGTCTCTACTTCTTTGATTCTTACTATTGAGACATCATTACGCGAGTAGAGACCAACAAAGGAACCTTAATATGATTACTTGACCAGCTGCAAATAATATGCAAATCCCCATCAACTTTACCCCTACTATCTGAAAAAAATGTCACACCCAGGAAAATGTGGACACAGATACCCACCTCCAGAAGACCAGCTGCTCATAGCTGGAGCTTCTATATTTTAATTTATAGTAATTATATGTCACAATTGGTGAACAATAGTGTCATTGTTTACAAGTTGTTAATGAGCTAATCCCTAGTTCATTGAATTTCTGACAGTGAGTGAGTAAAGGAGTATGTGAAACTCAGTGCAGAACAACTATCACAAATTTTCTAAAGCAATTGGTATGCTATGTTTTCTGACTAATTTTTACACTCTGTCTGATGCTCTCACAACTGTGACAAGTCAAATTGGCTGAGTCATTACAATAGTAAGCAGAATACTTGGCAACATTTGCTCAAGCTCTCTCTCTCTCTCTGCTCCTATTTCAAATCCTGTTAATAAATAAAGCAGTCCTCCTTTGCTAGAATTGATTTCTCTCTCACTTTATAGAAGAAATTGTCTGTAATTATACCAGAATAGAAATGGGCTTTAAGGGTTTAGATACCCAAGGTATGTTAAACAAGGCACTGCTCAATCCAAGGTTATGGCCAAAGACCATAGGTTCTAGTTAATTACAGGTGATTGAAGTGAGAACCACAGGATTGCAATCTGAACTTCTTAACAACCCTACAATCACTTTTGATCACAGGTCTAGTTGATCAAATTTGATCTGGAACTGAACAACAAAACCAATACTTCTGTTATAATGAGTTTGGTTAAAAGACTTTATGAAATGAAATTTGCAAGAAAGATGATAACTTAGTAATCTTCCACTTATAATATGTACGCTTCAAGTCTAACCAAAACCTTTTCTAGGTAAGTTCTCCACTGCTTCATGGTACCACCTAGTGTGTGCATTTTCCTTACTAAGCGAGGCTGAGATATTCAGTTTCTAAAGACAGTTATTTAAATTCTATAGCTAGAAATAATCTGCCCCTCCCCACTTCATTTTGGGTAGAATTACAGGAAATTGGATCACTGCAGCATGAAATTCAGAAAGTAAAATATAACTTAGAAGAATATAACCAAAGAAAAAGTAAGAAAGTAGAAATGACAATCTCTAAATATGAAGTTATGGCAACAAGAAGACTGGTAGCATCGAAATGCACCAATGTATGTTGCAGCTTGCTAATCATTAGTGTTAAGATTAGCTTCTTATTTTGCCAGTCAGTTGTTTATCTTAAATCTATTCATCATTGGATTAATTATACAGACTCATAATATGCAGTAATTTAAAGCTACAACATTTATTTTGCAAGTGTTAAATGTAGAACAGCTACGCTTGTTGTATAAATGCTGTTGATGCATTATAAGACAACGTTTAAATTAATCCTCTCTCATACAGTAATATTCAGAGCTTACAGAAGATCACAGATGAAATATTGTCTGTACTACTTCTAGGTGATTACAGATTATAGATTATAAAGAATGTCATTGTATTTATACTTGAAAATCATTTCAGCTTTTGAAAAGTTTGCTAATACAATTTAGTCCTCGTTATACAATTGTTGAAATATCAAAACCATAAAAGACTGTTTTCACTTACCAAAGTTCTCCTGAAAAGGAAAACCAAAATCCAATTTATAGGCAAAGTAATAATACAGGTGCAGAAACCAACGGCAATAGACTGCCAAGACACATCAAGGAGACCAAACTCGCCTCGATACTGAAAGTTAAAAATTGAAGATGATGTTTAGCCATTAGAATTAAGTAGAAGCTATCTTGTGTTTTCTTCACTAAGTTGTTTTTTTCTTTTCTTTTACTGTTTTACATGCTTATTTTTTTTATTCAGTGAATCAAACTTGAGCTGATCCCTTGTTTTTACATCCCTTGTTTTCATTGCCAAGTATCAGCACACTTAACACAGACACATGCATTAATTAATAAAGTATATCATATAATTGCTCTTGTTATCAATTAAAGCAATTATTTTTTTAATTTCTCCCCACATGAAGTGAAATTTTTTCAAAAGATAAACAAAAACACTCTACCTCTTTCGACACAAAATGGTACCACAAAGCATTCAAGGACAGGTAACTCATGAGTAATGTCAAGCAAACAGACACTCTCTGTGCTCTGGTGAATCGACTGTGTGGTGGCTTAGTTATGATTGATGTCCACAAATGGTAATCAGCAATGTATTGAGCACCTTTAGCAAAGAATATCTACAACAGACAAAAGAAGTTTATTACAAGAGAAAAACTGTAACTTATCAATTGAATTTATCCTCTTATATTTGTGGCAAGAAACAGAAAATAGTGGAGGATAAAATTCATTTTGTGCAGTATTTAAACATGGGCCAAAGAAGAATGAAATTAAATACTACAATATAACACAATTATTTTTATCTAACATTAGTAAAATGGGCCAATGAGATTAAATAACACTAGTTTTGTCTCAGAGGAAGACAAGGAAATGTAATGCTAAAAATCAATGTTTATCATCCTATATAAGGAAGCGAGTTTTCCTTATTTACTTACTACAGAACTTTTGAGTTCCTTCAAAAACCCCTGTTTAAATATATCACAAATTCTTATTAACCATGCTGAATCTTCAGATTGGCAAGGACTTGGAACAAAGTGAAAATAGTATTTTGCAGGACTCAACATAAAGAGAAGAACAACAAAAAATGTTACATTTTAGACAACTTACTGTATTAAATCCAACATTATCTTTTGCAGCCCACAGCTCCCGTTCAACTCTGCCATCATCTTTGCTCACAGAAAACCAACGTTCACTAATGAAATAATATGTCTGACCTACAAAATAACAATAATGATTTCTTACATGGCCACAGATTTATTGCTGAAAACAAATGATATAGCATGGCCTTACTACATCTTTATAGTTCACTTGATCTGTTAGAAATTACAACCAAATCATACCATCTTGAGAATAAAGAAGGACTCAATAAATAATGCCATTCTAGATATGGTATGTCTTGTAAGTAAAGTGAAATTAACTACATTGCTTTTTGTCGAGATAAAGTAAAATAAACTTTCAGTTCAAAATCGGACATTTCATTCTTAACGACCTGACGTATATATATAGATGGATACACACACACAAACATGGAGAGATGTGGGGGTATAGATAGATAGATAGATAGATAGATAGAGAGAGAGAGAGAGAGAGAGAGAGAGAGAGAGAGAGAGAGAGAGAAGTGAACATCAGAACTACTAACCTGAGTTTAAGTCATCTAAAATGACTCGGCTTAAGAACCAACTGGGAGAAGTTCCTGAGTTGTTATGCCAAAGTTGAATCTTCTGCAATTTGCCAATGCTGTCGGGTAATCTGCAAATAGAGAAAACGAAAACACACATATGTATATGAAGAGGTGCAGGTGTGGCTGTGTAGTTGACAAATTCATTTTCCAATCATGTGGTTTCAGGTCCAGTCCTACTGGATAGCACCTTAGGCAAGGGTCTTCTACTACAGCCCCAAACTGACAAAAGCCTTGTGAATGGATTTGGTAGACAGAAACTGAAAGAATCCTGTCATATATATATATATATATATATATATATATCAGCCCCCTATTATTTACCATAGTCCTCCAGGCAATCACAGAGGAGTTCAAGACAGGTTGCCCCTGGGAGCTCCTCTATGCTGATGACCTTGCCCTAATTGCGGAGTCACTATCAGAACTAGAGGAGAAGTTTCAGGTGTGGAAGCAAGGTCTAGAATTGAAGGGCCTTAGAGTCAACCTAGCTAAAACCAAAATCCTAATAAGTAGGAAGGTAGATAAAACACAAACCCCTTCAGGTAGATGGCCCTGCTCAGTATGTAGAAAAGGAGTAGGTAGTA
>NC_068989.1:378456-381027 GCF_001194135.2 Octopus bimaculoides
ATATCTATATCTATATCATCATGATGATGAACGATGATATATATATATATATATAATATATATATATATATCTTATATTTATTAGATTATATATATCCCATTTATTACATTATGTACCATATGCAATTTGTACAATAAAATATCATGCCGCTGTTTGTCAGTACAGTGTTATGGAAACCCCTTCATGAAAAAATCTGCACTAAACAAACACAAGACACAAGTAAGTATTGAATACAGTTAAATGTCAATAATGTTAGAAGCAATGTAATACTAACGTCATAACAAATTTATCACGAGAGTTTCTCTCAAAGAGGGGTTTCTCCTCATCAGATATCAGTTCTCTAGTTTCAGACATGCCGTATTCACCATGAAGAATAATACTGATCTGAAAATGAAAGAGAAACTTTCTTACAGTAAAATTGGCATTTGAATAATTTTAGGATGGAAATAGGAGGAGAAAATTAGATGAGAAAAACAGCTGACGTAGTTGAATGGATGAGTATGAGGAAGAGAGAAAGATGTGTTTGTGTGTGTGTGTAGGTGTAGGTGTTACTATAATGAATTTCTTCTACACTCCCACACCTTCACCTATCTACCAAAACCTGTGTAGGTATATATAATACACATACACACACATACATACATACATACATATATATTTAAGGCAGGTAAAATTCCCTATATACTCTCTCTTTACTTTTTACTGGTTTCAGTCATTTGACTGTGGCCATGCTGGAGCACTGCTTTTAGTCGAGCAAATTGACCCCAGGACTTATTCTTTGTAAGCCTAGTACTTATTCTATCAGTCTCTTTCGCCAAACCGCTAACTTATGGAGACGTAAACACACCAGCATCGGTTGTCAAGCAATGTTGGTGGGGACAAACACAGACACACAAACATATATATACGACAGGTTTCTTTCAGTTTCCGCCTATCAAATCCACTCACAAGGCTTTGGTCGGCCCGAGGCTATAGGAGAAGACACTTGCCCAAGGTGCCACGGAGTGGGACTGAACCCAGAGCCATGTGGTTGGTAAGCAAGCTCATGCCCAACACTTGTGAATAGTAAGAAAGTGCTAAGACAGCTGAACAGCAGAAGGTCTTCAGACAATAAACCCCACTCAGGCAAGTGTTTTGGCCCTTAACTTCTTACAGTCTAAGGGGGCCAGGCTGCACCCAGGTCACGACTCCTGGTTGCCCTTCTGCTGACACTTGGATATTCCGCTTGGCTATCGGAGACTTGCGCATATGGATATTTCATCTAGTTGCAACCCTTCTCCGTTTACTTGGCTTTCAAATTTATATCTAAAGAAGAAATAACGTTGATTGTCATTATGATAATATATGCAACAAATTTCCAGACATTTTGTGAATAATGTGAGTGAATTGTATTGCTCCCCGAAAACCATTAAATGTCCATAGAAATGAAGATAGAAAAAAAAAACGAAAATTTTGCTCTCATCTGTAGACTACTTACTTTAGAAGTTGTCCCAGCTCCTTTACGAAACCCAGTTTCCACAATGATTTCATACTTCTGTCGGTCTGTATCAGAATTATCCTCTAAGTAAATGATGCCATTCTTTTTGGCATCGTGTAGATCTGCCTTGTGACATAGGAAAAGGAGCACGGAGTAGATGAAGAGCAGCACAAGAGTCAGAACTGTTGGTAGAGGGTTGACGTTGGGGCTGAAAGAGAGAGAGAGAAAGAGAGAGAGAGAGAGAGACAATGTTTAAAAAAAAACCTAAGGAATCATTCCAAAACATATATAGTGAAAATACTTGAAAGAGGGGCTACCAGCAGTTTGAAGCAATAAAGGAGCCTTTACCTAGTTATATGATCTGATAAAGATAGAAGTCCAATCTCCCTCAAATCACATACCTTCTTCAAAAATGAAAACATATTGGACAGTGTAGTGCTAGATGGATGATGATGATGATGATGGTCGTCGTCATTGACAACAATAACAACAACCAGATCATTTAAATAAGAACAATACTTTCTTGAATTAATCAGTATTTATTTGTATAGAGATTATGAGAGTCTTCCTGCACAATTCGTTAATGTTTGTCATTTGACAAAATAGTTTCATGTAACTGAGTATGACCCCTAGAGCTGAAAGAAGACACCTATGTCTACAAAGTTTAATATACGGATTAAGACTATGGAAGAGAAGTGTCATAACTGAGTAAATTAGGGGCTAGTGCGATGAGACACAAATCCAAAATTCTGCTACAAGAGATGAATTTTAGGGAGAACAAATCTCTTCTGGTAATTAATTTAGATATACAAAAGGAGAGAGAGAGAGAGAGAGAGAGAAAGAGAGAGTGTGTGTGTGTGTGTGTGTGTGTGTAAGTCCCTAGATAAACAATCTGGAACTTTACTCCATCAGCAATCGTGGAGAAGATTTTGCATTCAAAAGTATTGAACTCTTGTCACAAATTTTGAAAATAAGCTGAATCAGCCAACTACATTGAAATATTAATTTTTTATTTTATTTTGAAGAATTGTCTAATTTAGAATGTCATAAAATCTAACAATGAGAAAGATTTCAATTAAACTTATCAACTAAC
>NC_068989.1:381421-449360 GCF_001194135.2 Octopus bimaculoides
AGAGAGAGAGAGAGAGAGAGAGAGAGAGAGAGAGAGAGGTGCAGGCATAACTCCTCTTTGAAACTACAGCTTCAGGTTCACTGTGGCATTTGGTAAATGAGGAAGTTTGATGTTTCTGCCCTCATTTGCATTTCCAGCTGTGAAGATTGCTCATCAGGGACTCTTGTCAGTACGAAATACAGTTCTGATTCAAAGACATCTACATCCACCCCGTATAGATCACTCAAGTCTTTTGAAGGGCTATTGAAAAACTGTAGGCCTTTAAATCGCAAGCAACATCTGGTCTGGTATTTTGATGGCAAGGGTGGAATCTTTGACATTATGCAATGGTTTCTTGTTCTGGTGCTAGTATGAATTTCAATGTCAAAGTTTGGGACAAGTCCTTCCAGGATTTTCTAGATGTTTATTAGTTTATTTTCCCCACTTTTGCTCCAGGGTATAGAGTCTTAATCTCTCGAGTCTTTCCTAATAGTTAGCCTGAATACTTCAAGTTCCACCATTAAATTTACACTATGATGTGACCATAGTTAGGAGTAATAGTAAAAAAAAACTGAGGACAATTGACCTTCAGATGACCATCATAGTTTCCAGCTTTCTTGTTCTGAAAGTTCTTAGAATCTGTCTGGCCAGCCACAAGCATTTCATCTGACAACTTAGTAAGATGCATCGATACTCATGTCAAATGGCCAAGTGTCATGTGCTGATTGAGTTTCTGAGAATGCAGTCCTTCCTGCTCGAGAGCATTTTGTCTGCACTGCATTTAGTTTTGCCTGCTGGTAGTGTAGGATTTGGAATTTTGCAGCATTAAACTGCATCTTTTGTCCTCATTCCACTTGAGTATTGCATTTAGCTCATGTTGCAAATGCAAGGAATCTTCAGGGTTCTGTATTACCTGTGAGACTTTTGTATCATTTGCATTGCTTGTAAAGGTGGTTGTCTGAAAGGGCCACTATGAACACCACACTCCAAGACAGTAACCCTGCAGACACTCCTAAGAGATGGCTCCCATTATGACTTCTATCTTTCACAAAGTCATGTAGCCACTCTCCTGGTCTTCCAGTTATAACCAAGCTCATGCATTCTGTGTCATATTATTCCATGAACAATTTTGTCAAAAGCCTTCAAAAAGTCAAGAGCTCTTAGGTGCGGAAATAGGCTAGGAAAACCTGTCAAATCAATGATAAGGTTCAAGGTGAAAAGGAAATAGATAAAAGTCTTTTGATTGTAATTAGAGAAAACGTCTTACTTGCACTGAGTCCACTTTGGTGTTGATTCACTGGTGTCAGTACAACCACTGTCTGACCACATGGAGTCGGTTTTGTTCCAAAATAAACACTGTCCCCACCATAGTTTCAGTGTATAATTGCGATGTGTTGCTACACCCCGTCTTGGACGTCCTTCATTGTATGTGGCATCCACAATACTGAGGTAGTAAGTGCCATCTACAGAAACGGAAAACAAAATACATTACTTTTATTCTCTCCTTGTCTCATACAGGTGAATGTGTGTGTGTGTGTGTGTGTGTGTATGGATATGTATATAAATTATATACACACATACATATTCATGTGTATGTGTGTATGTGTGTATGTGTGTATGTGTGTATGAATATGTATATAAATTATATGCACACATACATATTCATGTGTATGTGTGTGTGTGTGTATGTGTGTATGAATATGTATATAAATTATATACACACATACATATTCATGTGTATGTGTGTGTGTGTGTGTGTATGTGTGTGTAATGTACTGTTTTGTGATGGTAAGGTCAAAAAAAAAAAAAAATTCAGTATTTATTTTTACGAGCTACTAAAAGTTTCATGCAACGAAAAACAACTCAGACAGCATTTTATAACACATCTGGTGCCTTCGTGCAATGGCCCAATGGTTAGGGCAGTGGACTCGCAGTCGTAGGATCACAGTTTTGATTTCCAGACTTGGTGTTGTGAATGTTTATTGAGCAAAAACACCTAAAGCTCCACGAGGCTCTGGGAGGGGTTGGGGTGGGTGGTGAATCCTGCCGTACTCTTTCACCACAACTTTCTCTCATTCTTTCTTCCTGTTTCTGTTGTACCTGTATTTCAAAGGGCTAGTCTTGTCACATTCTGTGTCACACTGAATCTCTCCGAGAACTACATTAAGGGTACATATGTCTGTGGAGTCCTCAGCCACTTGCATGTTAATTTCACAAGAAGGCTGTTCCATTGATCAGATCAACTGGAACCCTTGTCGTTGTAACTGACGGGGTGCTGCGTTATGACTAAGTAACTTAGAAAAAACTTTTAATAAACTAATATAAACTAGAAAATTACTATTTTTAAATCTCACAACATGAGATATTTAGTAACAGTACTTTGGAGTAAAGATTGTTTACCAACATGACATGGCAGTCCTGGTTTAGGACGAATGTTGCTGTAATTTAGCCCCAGGAGACATCGTCGCCAGCTGGCTATACAACACGATCTGTGTCCTTATATTTTCGAAAATATAAGGACACAGATCGTGTTGTATAGCGAGCTGGAGACGATGTCTCCTGGGGCTAAATTACAGCAACATTCGTCCTAAACCAGGACTGCCATGTCATGTTGGTAAACAATCTTTAATATAAACTATACTTAGCATTTCATATTCTCAAAATTAATAAAAGAATTTTAGGAAATAAATCGATTTACTTACCATTAAGCATATTGAAAAGTATTATATATGCAAATCTAACAATTTCTTTGTTTTTAAATAAGTTAACACACCCATGCAGACAAAAACAAAAAAATAAAAGCAAAATTGCATAATCACATGTAACAGTATTTAAAAAAAAAAACTATTAACAAACACACACACACACGCATGCATACACAGACACACATGATTGGCTTCTTTCAGTTTCCCTCCACCAAATCCACTCATAATGCTTTGGTAAGCCCGAGGCTATAGTAGAAGATATATGCTCAAGGTGCCACACAGTGGGACTGAACTCAGAACCATGTGGTTGGGAAGCAAATTTATCACACAGCCATGCCTGTACCTACACACACACACACACACACACACATCCATACATAAGTACACACATGTAAGTATGTATAGTTAAAAGGCTGTCAGTGTTCAAAAATTAAAATGAAATTGAATGAATAGGAAGAAAGCCTACTTTCTAGTTCTCCAGATGGTAAAAATATTTTCACAACATTTTCATCAGGGTTGAATTTCTTAGTATAGATATATTGCATGGACTTCGTTGGTCGATTTTCGCTGACATAAAAGAAAAACAAGATATATTCTGAATATAATGTATCTAAATTATCATGATGGCAATTGTGTATATACAGGTATACAAATGTCTAGTATGTTTTACATATTTGTGTATGTATTCAACACACACTGTTCCTTCAAGGACGTCATTCACTGGACTGTGGTCATACTGGAGTAAAAATTTAAGAGGTTTAGTTAATCATATCAACCCCAGGAATTATTTCAGTTTGCAAATTATGTTCTCATTTTATCCATCTCTACGTATTGAATCACTATTTCACACAAAGGAACACAACTCAGCACAACAGTTTAAGCACACACATACTTATTTATTCAGCTAAGCATCCCTAATCTTGTGCGCTCGTAAGTGCTGGTGCCACATAAAAAGCACCCAGTACACTCTGTAAAATGGTTGGTGGTAAGAAGGGGGCATCCAGCTGTAGAAACCATGCCAAAACAGACAATGGAACCTGAACAGCCCTTCAGCTGGTCAGCTTCTGTCAAATTGTCCAACTCATGCCAGCAAGGAAAATGCATCTATGATGATGAGGATGATATACGTATGTATGTATATTCTTTTATTCATTTCAGTCATGCTGGAGCACCACTGTGATTTTGCACTTTTATGTATGATTCTTCTTTGGCTGATTTCTTCAGGGTAGTGGGGTTGCACGTCACCCCTCCTGAATGTGCTCTGTATGAAGGAGTTTGACTCCACTGCCCTTCACTATACCTCATACTGGGTTATTGGTTCATCTGTTATTGTGGAGGGAAGAATTTCTAGTTCCATTTTCAAGACATCTGTGTCCACATTCTGCAGATTTCTTAATTTTTGTGGCAGGGTAGTGAAGAGTTGTGGCCCTTTGAACTCTAAGCCATTGCAGTTCCTGGTTCTGAATGTAGATGGAGTGGATGGTATCTTACATACAATACAATGGAGTCCAGTTCAGGCATTTGTATAACACTCTATGTTGAAATTAGATACTAGCCCTTCCGGAATTTTCCATATAGAGATTATTACATATCTATCATGTCTTTATGCCAAGTCGTAGTTTTTCCAGCCTGTCCCTGTAGCTCATCTGCAGCACTGTTACAATCATTTTAGTGTGGTGACACATCGCTCCAAGCTCCACTGTTAGTTTGGCACAATGTGGTGACCATAACTCAGAACAGTAGTCCAGGTGGCTGAGAACAAAGGTCCTCCACAGGGTCAACATAGCTTATTAGTCTCTTGTCTTGAAGGACTTTAGTATCTGCCCTGCTACTTATCTGCACTTTGCTGTCTGCAGTGCTTGAAGTCTTCCAGCATCAATCTGCTTCAGTCCACTTATATATTGCATTCATCATCTGGATTCTTTATTGCCTGTGAAAATGTTTGTGTCATGAGCACAGCTACGGCCAGTGACTGTCTGAGTGACCATGGGTATGTCTAAGAGGGCTATTAGGATCAGTGATGGCCCCAAGACAGTTCCTGGGACATGCCACTTAGAATTTGAGTTTCCTCAGAGAGGGCTCCATTACCTGCAACTGCTCGACTTCTGTCTTTTAGCAGCCACTCTCCCAGTTTACCAGTTGTGCCCCAAGGTCTTGCAGCCTGTGACATCATGCCATGACCTACCTTATCAAAGGCCTTTGTGAAGTCAAGATATAGCATGCAGCTGTATCAAAACACAGTCATAGTGCAGTAAGAGCTGTGTGAGAAAGCATCACAATGGACAGAAGCCATGCTGTGAATTGTTCAGTAAAAGTCATTTTCTTCTCGGAATATTATCAGGTTTCTTTCTGATTATTTGCTTCATGACTTTACTGATATGTGAAGTCAGAGATTGGCCTGTAGATTTTATCTCTTCTCTCACCTTTGTGGATAGGGCATATAATACCTACTTTTATCTTTTTTAGGAAGTTTACCATTTGAATAAGCATCCCTAGATAAGTATCTGAAGTGATTTCTCTAAAACCAGCTTACATGACTTCAGGAGAACAACTGGGAAGCCATCAGGACCAGTTACTGAACTTGAGAGCTCATTTCATCTATGGCCATTGTTACCTCTGCCCCCTCAATGTTAATGTAATCAATGGTTACCACCTTCATCTGCAGGGCTGCAATATTTAAGAATTCAGCCAGGTTTTTGTTTTTTGTATCTGCATGTGTGCCAGAAGGGAAGTGAAGATATTTTTAAATGTTCACTGAGCACTTCATTTATCCTTTTTCAGTGAGCAGCCAGTGAGTCCTTCCCTTGGAACAATGGTCCTATTTTATATTCTACTCTTCCTATTTGCTTTGCAAATTTATAGAAAGCTTTAGAGTTTCTTAATATGTATTCAACAGCTCTCTCACTCTCTCTCTTTTTTTTTTCTGCCTTTTCCTTTCTGTGAGAGAGTTTGATTTTGTTTTCGATTTCCAGGAGTGTCCATCTCAAAGCAGATTTCTCCCTCAATTGCTTGCTCACTTGATTCGAGATGTTTTATCTGTATCTCAGATGGATTTTCCTGTCACTAAAAATTTCGTTTGTTGGTATGCTGGCCTTTTTTTTTCTTTTTTTTTCTGGAGTGTATTTAATGCATATAGTTTGATACTATTGACATAAACTGAGTTTTAAGTCAATGAGTTGCATACATAGAATGTCAAACCAGTTTCATTGATAGATCTCTTTGTTGTTTGATTTCCATTCTGCTTTATTGAAATTCAAGCTGGATGTAGCTTGAGCCCTCCTGATAGGAGAGGTGCCAACAGTTCATCTAAGGACCATACATTGTTAGTTCAGAAACACAAGCTGTCACAATATCAAGCCCTGTTTCTTGATAGTGATGTTGAGATCTTTGGCACTATGCAGTGGCATCCTGCTCTGCTGTTTTGAAACTTTCAATGCCAAAGTTTGGTAGAAGTCCTTCCAGGATTTCCCAGATATATGTTACTGCATATTTTTCGTACCCTGTTCAATACAGTAAGAGGCTGAACTTTTTCAGCCTTTCCCAATAGCTGACCTATTGCATTAAGATGATCTTTTTTGTGTAGCTTCACTGGATTATTTCATGTTCCACTATTCATTTTACATTCTGTGGTGACCATAGTTAGCAGCTGTAGTCGAAGTGAGTACTTTAGATGTGGCTGCAATCCCACATCTGCTGTGGAGGACGGACCTTCTTGACTACAGTAAGCTGACAGATATTGGTCCTTTGTCATCTCATTTGAAGGATTTAGTATCCTGAGGTTGTCCTTCAGTACTTTGTCTCATGGGTTCTTGGGTCTCCCTCTTCCATGTGTTCCATCCGCTTTGAGAGAGTGACATTTCTTTATGGAATTGTCGTCGACACCCATCTGCATCACATTACTGAACCAATACAGTCTTCTCTCGTGCACACTGAATCTAATTCCTTTTATGCCCAACTTTTCTCTCAATACACTGGCACTCTGTCACACATGTACACTTGCATTACACATCCCAATGGAACATACTAGCCTTATTCCTCTCTAACCTTAGCATGTCCAATGCATTCAGGGCCCATGTCTCTCTACCATGAAGACTCACTGTCCGTAAACATGCTTCATAGACTTCCTTTTGCTTGGAGAGAGAAACTTTTGGTAGCCAACAGAGGTATAAACACTCTGAATTTCCTCCATCCTATTCTTATTCTAGCTATTACATTCTCCTTACATCTCCCCCACAACTAATTTGGTCCCCTAGGTAGCAGAAATTATCCACTACCTCTAATGAACCATGGGACATTTGAGAGAATCAATTTCCTGAGTCTCTGTAGTTTTTATGGCCCCTGTGCATCTTCCACATATGAACATTACTTTCTCTGATAACCTTTTGATTAACCCACTGTACCTCTTGTGTGTCCATAGCTTACACTGGGTACACCATATGGAGTTCCTGTCTACACTTTTCCTACAAATCAAATAGGGGCAGCTACCTGAACAGCGTCGGGTCTTGTCTGTTTTCTTGCTTACTAAGACCTTAGTCTTTGCTAAGTAACCTTAAGGCCATTAGATTCCAGATTTTTGCTTCCACACTTGGGGAGTTTTTCATCTAGCTCTGATATGGAATCTATGAGGGCAACATCACCATCATACAGTAGTTCCCAGGGGCTGTTGGTCTTGAATTCTTGTTATGGCTTGGAGGACAATGATGAAGAGGAGAGGACTGCTGAGGACTGAACCTTGATGAATGCCTACCTGTCATCAAATTCTTCACTGTACTTGCAGTTAACTCTCTCTCACCTTACTGACAGCATCTCTATACAAGGCCTGTACAGCTTTCACCAGCCACTCGTCTACTCCTAGCTCTCTCATAAGATTAGGGGTACCCAATCAAAGGCATTCTCTAGATCAAAGAAAGCTAATTACGATGGTTTATTCTTAGCTGGGATTTGCAAATTCATAAAGTTTTGTATATGTGTGTTTTTCTGTAAATTAGGTGATGTCATAAATATGTGCACAAATATCTGCATAATGAAGGAATCCAGTTAAGCTTATGGGAGCAGGTCTTTTATGCATAATGTTCAAATGGTACGTATAATTGATGTCCAGAGAAAATCTTATCCAGGTTGGGGTGGTGGTTTAACGGATGAGGGTAGGGTGTTGTACTTGGAATTTCAAAGTGTTATTTGCTGCTTGTGCATGCAGGGGGAGGAAATCCCATTAACCAAGTTTGGTGTCAGTAAATATGTAGACATATATGTGTGTGTGTGTGTGTGTGTGTGTGTGTGTGTGTGTGTGTGCACATATTTTGCATGGATACACATGCACACACATGTGTATTTATCTCTATAAATTTGGACATGCACAAGTGTCCTCACATAAAATAATTAAGGAATTAATCCATCTATGGTGAATGCAGTTTGTTACAAAGATACCAGGGCTAATGCAAGGAAAACATCAATTACAATTTTCTTCTAAGCTACCTCCCATGACCTCTACACCAACATTCTCATGTTGAGAGATTTCTCTGTATATGAAATCTTTGGTAGCCTTGTTTATCCATGAATAAAAAAATATACATACATACATACACACATATATATGTATGTATGTATATATGCGTTTGTGTGTGTGTGTGTGTGTGTGTGTGTGTGCATGTTTATTGTTTATAGTTTCAGCTTAGAGCTGTGGCCATGCTGATGCACCGCCGTGTATATATATATACATATAACCGTTTCTATTATAAATTTATTCACAAATAAAACATGATCTTTGAACTTTGAGCGTCAGAGAGGCAATGACTAACGACTGAGACCTTTGGTGGCGTGCTGTGCTTGAAAGGACCCATCAAACCAAGTGCACCTGTGCTGGTGGCATGTAAAGAACACTTTTGGGGCGCTGGACCTCATGGAGGCAAAGTGGCTGAGTTCCTTTCGAGTGTTGGACCTCACAGAGGCAATGACCAAGACCTTTGGCATGATGTCATGCTTGAGAAGAAGACACATCAAGCTGAGCAAAATCACAGTCTTGGCAGATACCAGTGTCACATGAATTGGCACCCGTGCCAGTGGCATGTAAAAGCACTTTTACATTCTCAGAGTGGTTGGCATTAGGAAGGGCATCCAGCAATAGAAAACCATGCCAAATTAGACTGGGGTCTGGTGCAGCCTTGAAGCATGCCAGCACCAGTCAAACCGTCCAACCCATACCAGCATAGACAATGGACATTAAATGAAGATGATGATTATATATATATATATATATATATATATATATACATACACAATTCATATATATATATGCACAATTCATTCACACACACACACACACACACACACACACACACACACACATATGCATACATGAAGTAATATATATAATTATATAGATAGAGTTACAATCCAAGCTGTGTTTCCTTGAAAGACATCTGTTTATTTCAGTATTCTAAAGTTGTATGTAGATGTTGCATTTGTGTGAGACATGCATAAAAGTTGAATAATACAGGAAAATATTTTTTACAGAGTAATTTCACATCAAAACATGACACTGGAAAAAATTGTTGGCACAATTTATTCACCATTACATATGTTTCATTTGCTAATGGGAGTTACAAAAGTGTACATGTATGTGAAACATGTAAGATACCTCCTTCAGACAGACAATCAAATACTACAAAATTTACATTTCAATGAAGCCTTTATTTATATCGTCAGCAATCAGGGGTCTCACTGACAGTTGGAGGGGAGAAGAAAGAACAAAACTAATAATGGTGATTAAATAATCCCCAAACTTTTTTCTAATCTCCTGTTTTGATTTATGTGTGCATGTGTGTGTATACACACATGCACACACACACACATACATACATACATAGGGACATACATACATAGAAGATGCATTCCAAACGTTTTGAGACTGTTTTAGGAGTGACAGGGATAAATGTCCTAAATTATTTAGTTATAAATGCCCTAGATTATTAGATGTATAGTATTACTATACATTTAATAAGCTGACCTGCCAAGTTTTTCATTCCAAACTGAAAGGGACAGCTGTAACGACACTTTGAACACACCTAAGCATTGCTTGTTACAGTTGACCATTTTGCAGAATGCAGTCAGGATGTGAAGACAAACTAGAAACTTCTGAAACGCTCCAGACTGGTCATGGGTTAAATTGTATGAGCCAAGCATCTGTTTTTCACCGACACAAGAGGCCAGGCAAAGCAAGTCCATCAGGAAGCTCATGATCCCTTTTTTTCCCAATCGTAAGGGCATTGTCTGCATGCATTGGGTTACCTCTAGCCAGATGGTCGACAAAATACCACAACAATACAGCAGTCCACAATTCCATCCTGGTAACCAACGGATTGACAGAGACAGGCCTGAAAACTGTCCCTCAACCTCCCAATAGTCCTCAAATTGAGAGAGAACCACAGGAGCAGTTATTTTGAAAACATTGAGCAGATGAAAGATGTTGTGACAAAGGGCCTGGACACCTTCATTTTGGATGATTCTCATGGGAGCTTCACAAAGGGGAAGGAATGCTACAACATGGGCATCGAAGTCAGAGGGTTAGGGTTAGGGGTTTGTACTTCATTAAAATTAATAAATGTTTCTCCTGAGAAAGTTTCATAACATCTGGAATGCATCTTGTGTGTGTGTGTGTGTGTGTGTGTGTGTGAGAGAGAGAGAGAGAAAGAGAGAGAGTATACACACATACAGAATACATACTTACACACACACACACACACATATATATACACATACATATATATACACAGGAAATATAGTAGAATACTAAATTAATAGATGCCACTAATAAGCTGATTGGAGAGCAACCAACTTAGTGTTGGTCATTCAAGTTGTTCAGTTTTTAAGATGAGATGAAGTAAATGAAAGAGAGAAAATAAAGAAGTGGGGAGGTGTATGGGAAAAGATCATGTCTTGAAGTCATTATTACATTTCTAAATAGAAAGGATGATTTTTTGGGCCATCAACTACACCTGAAACTTTGCTCACCTTCTTTGATGAAGAGGTCAGAGTCAAAATTTCAGGCCGGACTGACGGACCAGAATTCACATTTCTATAATTTATCAAGAAAATCTATTTAAGAGTTCTGATTTGTTTTAGAATTTAGTTTTGTCATATAAATGTTTCTGCTTATTCTAATAACCAGCTATCTTTCTTGAGAATAAGTCTGCTAATATTTTGCAAATAAATCTTTGTAATGTTTGTAAGTTTAATTAATAAAATTTACTTTCATTAATTAAACTTATTAGAATATATATATGCTGTAGAAAGGCACGCTGCTGTGGTTTTTGTTCCAGAAAATTGCTTTTCATAGACATGTCTTAAAAATACAGGTGACTCATGGGAATCTTAGATGTAAGTTGCACTTCTTGGAGTTTGTAATACCTGAATGAAATTCATGCCTTGATATATATGAAACAGTAAATAATAATAATACATTTCTTGATGTTACAGAATGCCTACATGGCTGTAAAAAATCTCTGTAAATGCAATGCAACAGCATGTCTGTGAAGCAATTTTCTCTCACACAAAATACACAACAGTATATCTTTCAAAAGTGTATATACATTATGTATGCTACACAGATGGATATTATAAATTAATTCAATTTCATTTGAGACTTTTTATAAGTTTCTGAAGATATTTATTTTCATGATTACTGGGATTTTGAATTAAGAATTAATTTCACTCTCTTCTCCCCCCCCCCACTCCCTCAACCCTTAAATATTTTGTTGCTATATGGTAAGTTATCTTAAAGAAATAAAGCGAATAAAGGGATTAGATCCTTTGATCAAAAAAGAATGTTCCTACTCTCAGATCCAGTGTTACAATCTGCCACTGCAAGTTTATTGTTAAACAGTAATAAACAGATTATTTCTGATTAAAGAAATTCATGGAATTATTATGAAACTAAATAGAAAAAGACAAAAAAGTTATTTGCTACACATTTTTATGGCAATTAATCAGCAGAATGGAAGCGCCAAGAAAACTGAAGAAATTTTAAGTTGGATTAACAAAACATTCGAGTGAGGTCGTTGCCAACACCGCTGGAAAGGCTCCTGTGCAGGTGGCACGTAAAAACACCATTTGAGCCTGGCCGTTGCCAGTACCGCAAGACTGGCCCTCGTGCTGGTGGCACGTAAAAACACCATTTGAGCCTGGCCGTTGCCAGTACCGCAAGACTGGCCCTCGTGCTGGTGGCACGTAAAAACACCATTTGAGCCTGGCCGTTGCCAGTACCGCAAGACTGGCCCTCGTGCTGGTGGCACGTAAAAACACCATTTGAGCCTGGCCGTTGCCAGTACCGCAAGACTGGCCCTCGTGCTGGTGGCACGTAAAAGCATCCAGGGGGCATCCAGCTGTAGAAACTCTGCCAGATCAGATTGGAGCCTGGTGCAGCCTTCTGGTTCGTCAGACTTCAGTCAAACCGTCCAACCCATGCCAGCATGGAAAACTGATGTTGATTGATGATGATATACAATATTCATTTTATTATATACAATAAATTTGAGTTAACCTGTTGAGTTAAATGTTGCTGTAATAATGAAGTTTTGTAACAATTTTACTCATTAAGAGTGATATGTTTTCATATCAGCTAGAAATAGTAAAGCAACAAAATTATGCATCTTCAGAAAGTTCAGCTCTTTCATATCTAAAAGATACTTGTATTAGAATGTTGTTATTTCATTACTCAGTGCCAGATGCAAATGATATATATATGATAGAACCATATGGTGTTTGTTTTTAGTAACATTATGTTATATTTATTGTGTATGTGAATAAATGGTTTACATGAAATCTTGGTAAAAATGGTAATAAGTATTTGAAACAGTTAATATTTCAGTAAAAGACATGGAAAAAGATTTGATACTGACCTTATCGAGACAGTAATAGGGAATAGTTGACTCGTATATACTGGAGTAAAGTTGACCAATACATGAAAAGATTGGTTTCTATTCAATTTTGAAACATTAAACTGATGGATGTTCATGTGTGTCCGATATAAGGTGTGGTTACCAATAGTTTTATCCTGGTATTATTGGGGAACAAAAAAAGATAAAATATAAAATTTAGAAATTGTTCAATTTTCTGCAAACAGCATTAATATTTTTCAGAAAACAATGTTTTTTTTTTATTGTTGATGTTATTTATTTCACATTCAAAAAGATGTCATGGAGATTCATGCTGGACTAAATGGCATTGAAGCATTTACTCTTTGACCATTTACCTTTTGAGTTCAAATCTTGTCAATTTTGCTTCTCAGCCTTGGATTGGAATCAATTCAAATTTGTGGCCTTCTCATTAATGAAATTATTCTTTCATGCAATAATATCAAACTAAATAATAATGATTTCAAATTTTGGCACAAGGCCAGCAATTTCAGGAAGGGAGCAATACGATTACATCAACTCCAGTATTCAACTGGTACTTATTTTATCGACCTCGAAAGAATAAAATGCAGAATTTGAACTTAGAATATAAAGATGGATGAAATATTACAAAGCAATTTGCCGGGCATGCTAATGGTGCTGCCTGCTCACTGCCTTAACTCAAACTAAGTAATAATCAAAGAATTTTTATGTCAAGTAACCACCAGAATGACATCACCAGCAAAATCAAAGACATTTAGTAACACAGAAATTAAAACAAGCTTCAGTAAGTCTTACACTCAAACAATGGATAATAATATTGAAGTTTGCTGATGTAATGGTAAATGTTGATGTCTGTCCAACCCATGCCAGCATAGAAAACGGACGTCAAACAATGATGATGATGATGATGGAGATATTAGCAGATATTCAAGAGTTTTCACTTTTGCTACATTATAGTCAATCACAATTGTTGTTTGTTTTTTTTTGCTGTTGTTTTCTTTTTTTTACCCATATTCTACTCACTTTAACTCTAACTCAACTCTTCTCCAACTTTCTGACAGACACTTTTGAAGCTTTTTTCCCTTATTTAGACTTAGCCTGACCATTCAATATTTACTTTAACTGGATTACACTGGATAAATTAAATGCTATTTTACATGAAATAAAAGTATCGACGTTATTTCTTTCAGGACAACTACAATGCGGCTAAGATGAATCCTTACAAAAGCCTTAAACTTTCAACAACAGTCAATGACACCAATATCTAGGATTGTGTACTTACTGCATTAATTTCTGATGGAATACCAATAGTAATGAGTTCTTCTTTAGGTAAGTGGTCAACAATAATAGCTTTACCATCGCAACTGTATAACTTGAGTGATGTAACCTGAGACTGCACCTAGAACAAATGTGATATAGGAATAATACGTAATGTTAAACAGATCTGCATGCAACAGCTATGAGAATTACATTTTCTTCTGCGGTTGAGATAAAGACAGGAGGAGGAATTTATTCCAGTCTGTCTGATATTATCCTGTTATATCTATAGCCAATATAGCTAGAAAATTTCTGAAACTCATAGATATGCTCTTCCCAAAATCACATAAATATCACAAAATCTTCAAAAGAAATACAATTAGAAAGTTAGCTATAGTTGCCTCCTGCACATAGGATCCATGATTTTCAATTACAATACGAATAATGCCATTAGGAACACCCCTCATTGTCAACTTTTATCCTCTCTGTATATACAAGGTGATATCAAAAAGTTCCCAAACTAGTTCTGTAATGTGCCAACAGATGGCAGCATATGGTTGTGTGCGCAGTGAAAGCTAGCAGTGACCTTTGTGAGGTAGTGTACCGAGTGACATTACTGATCATGTGTATGTTGTAGTTTGCGATTCTGTCATGGACAAGAACAATGAGCCAACGTGAAATTTTGCGTTAAACTTGGGAAGTCTGCCTCGGAGACAATGAGCATGCTTACAGGGATGAGGCAATGGGTCGTAAGAAATGTTTTGAGTGGCAAGGGCACTTTAAAAGTGGAAGAATGACCCTCAAAGACAATGAGTGATCTAGAAGACCTGCCATGAGCATCATCCCAGAAATGTGATATTGTGCCTTGAGAATTTGTTCCCCCAGAGCCAGACTGTCAACTGAGATTTCTACTGTGAAGCATTTGAGGGAGGACTTCGGGTGAAAATAATCAGATCTGTGGAGCGAGAAAAATTGGATTTTTCACTAAGCTCTCCTCACTTGCGAGTTTCTTGCCAAAAACAACATGGCATCACTTCCACACGCACCCTTGTCACTAGATTTAGCACCATCTTTTCCCCAAGACGAAAATGCAGCTCAAAGGTCACCATTTTAACACTGTTGTTGAGATCCAGAACAAATCACAGAAGGTCATCAACTCACTCACAGAAAACAACTTCCAGACCAGATTGCTAAAGTGGCAGGAACACCCTGGGGCCAGTGTATTGCTGCACAAGGTATTTCAAAGAAGATGAGATGTTAAAACTTAGGAAAATAGGTTATTTTTTTTTTTATTATACCTAAGTAGTCTCAGAACCTATTGATACCATCTTGTATTTAGCAGACTCTCTCTCTCTCTCACTCTTTCTCTGTATATTTATATCTCTCATATCGAGTGTGTGTGTGAGAGAGAGTATGAGAGTGTGTGCAAGGAATTTTATGAGAAAAGCATCATTTGCACTCTTCTGCATCTGATATGCTTTTTCCATGGCTGGAAGCCTTTCCTAATACCAACCTTTTTACACAATGCACTGAGTTCCTTTTTTTTTCTTTTGTGGCACCCAGCCCTCTTAGGAGGTCAAATTACAGCTCATGAACAAAGAGAAATTGATGTGTAAAATGCAATGAAGGGACTAAAACTGTAGAATATACCTTATTAGTCTCCATACTTCCAAGAGGATAGCCTTTCTTGCGAAATGATGTCATTTGTGCTTGATAACATTTACGTCTGATTCCTTGCTTTGGAGAATCTTTGTCATCATTAGGGTTAAGATCAACATGTTTTGTTAATTCTTCTGGTAGGACAAATGATGCTTTACCTATAGTTAGTTTTGGCTTGAAGTTAATATTATATCGAGCAGCATAAATACTGATGCCAGGAGATTTGTGTTGGATTGGTTTTTCTTCAACTGTAGCAAACTTCAATTCATTCTGATAGGAAAAATAAAATATAAATACATTGAAGAAATGTTTTAAAATGATAGCATTCTATTAGTTTCTACTGTGACAGTTGTATAATTGACAGAGTAGAAGTGTAAATTATAATTGACAGTGTAATGTGATTAGAACTTAAAAAACAATAATGTCCTCATTATATCATTTAATATCATATTCAGACTGAGCACAGTATATAGTTATGAATACTTTAACTTTTTGACTGGTCAGTAGGAAATAAAAACAAGAAGGATATTTAATTATATAGAAGAAAGTAGACAACCAATACAGAAAGAATGATAAATTTTTGGTAGATTATTTCAGCAACATTTGTAACAGCAATGCAGACACACACCTTTACAGCAATTAAAGAAAACAGTGGAAAAAAAGGGCTGCTTGTAAAAACCACTTTAAGTAGGTGATATTTGATGCACTCTCCTCTCTTCCATATATTACTGGTATTCAATTTGCCTTCTATGCAAAACTGTCCATAAATCTGAACAGCAATGGAGAAATTTCTTGCTTACCCCCAACAATCCAACTGCTTTTGGGTATTTTCAAGGTAGATAATATTCATTACTTGAATAAAAGTGAAGAGTACAGACAAAGATCAGAGATGCGAGGATCCCTTATCCCACCCAGATGAGAAGCCATGAAAGCCACTGCCTGGTACTGCTATTATTATTACTATTTTATTTCGATTTTGGATTTGGTTTGCAAGATTCTTTATGAGTTTTATCAAAGCAGTTGTGGTTGACAAAAAAGATGGTAGTGGTACCAATAATTGTCGGAGCCCTGGGAACAGTGAGTAAAAACCTTGAAAAGTACATGGAACAAATAAGGGCGGCAATAAGGGTGGAGCACTTGTGAAAACAGCACTGCTTGGAACTGCTTGAATACTCCAGAAGATTATTATTATTATTATTATTATGTCACATATGTTTAGATGATAGGATTGTAATTATGTGATGTTTATTGCAAATGAAATGATTCAGCTTTGGTTTAATTTTATGAACCATCTGCCAAGGAGTTTCCGCTCTGAATCAGTAACTATAACAGCAAAAATATTTTTAAGAACACATAATACTGGTATTTTATTTTAATCAACCAAGAGGACATTTGTTAGAATTAAGATATCATTACACTTGATTCTTTCAAATGTTATCATTAGAATTGGATTCCTGCTGCAGTAGCCATTAATGTAGCATTAATAAAAGTTCCCTTCTTTTTTCTCTCTGTCTCTCACACACTCTCTCTCTGTCTCTCACACACTGGACAGCTGCAGATATATACAAATGCACGGAACAAGACTTTTACCGTAATAAATCCATTTGCTACATCTGATGACTTTACTATGAATGTTGAAGAATCCAGTGATGTAGACGAAGCTTCAACAATATTTGATAAAGAATCAATGGCAAGCTGAAGGAGGTTTTCTGTCTGGTGACCCATCACATCATAAAGTTTCTTTGAAGCATCAAGAATAGACTGAAGTATATTAAATGACAGATTTGCTGACTCCATGTTTAGCTGTGAAAATAAATGAAACGAAGATAAATAAATGATATATTGAAAAGCCCAGATCCAAATAAGTATTGCATAAAATATGTATGTAGAATGCATGTATTGCACAGTATAATATGGGTGTGAATAAAACAGGCTAGATTGCTCGTATGTTAAAAACGATTTTAGTGTGCTATCAAGATGATAGCAAACTATGATACACAGACGTAGCAGGATATCAATGTGATGATTGCTTGTCGTTTCTGTTGCATCTGTAATTTATCTTTTTCTCTGTTCTCAAGTGAAAATTTTGGAGGATAGACTTTGCATTATTAGAGAAGATTTACTTACAGACAATGGAAGTTTTATTCATTTTCTGTAAGTATCTCCCTAGGAGATTTGATACCAAATCCCCACTTCTACCACCGGCAAAAAGTAGTGCCACTGCTGTTTCTCAAATTCAAAGCCCCCAGCTATAACACACTTTCATATGCAAGTGAAAAGCTATGACCAAATAAGCTCTTTGGATTTGTTTCCTTGCTTTTAAGTTTATTCATTCACTACTTGCATTTCTACCCTGTTAATACTAACCTGTCTTATTTTAATTTGATCCATTGCTGCATGTTGAGTATACGGCTGTAAACCATTAGAGAATATGATGTAAACCTTACAAAGGGGAGCAAGGTCGTATATTTATTGGAGTTATGATATTTATTAAGAATAGAGCAGTATAACCTTGTAGGGTGTTAAGTAAAGGAAAATGTGAAAAAGTAGGTATATGAGTATAATTGTCATATCTTAGAATATCATATGTACCAATACTAATGCAATAGATAAGCAGAGTGTATAGATTGATTTTAGTAAACAGATAAGTAAATAAAATAGAAACTAAAAAGTAAAATTAAAAACAAAATATAAAATAGAGGTAATGGGGAATCCATAAGATAGCTGATAATTAAAGATTAATTATACAATCAAAATAATGACAATAGGTTTATTCTTTTTAGTGTTTTATAATAGAATAATATTACCAAATAATAAAAATAAAATACTATAGAGGTGAAAAAGCAAGAAGCAAATTAAAATAAAGTTAGTAATTTAAGCTAGAGTATGTTATATTGCAGAGTCAAGTGATAGTTTGTTTATAACTGAAGTATTAACAGAATATGGAGCAAATGCATATAAATACTATTATTAATTAATTAAGGTGAAAGCCATTCTAGACAATTTGTTACACTTTGTAAGTATCAACGGGCTTAATATATATATATTATGGTTTTTTTTACCTTTTACTTGTTTCAGTCATTCTGCAGCCATTCTCGGGTATTATTATCTCGAAGAATTTTTAATTGAAGGAATAAACCCCAGTACTTTTCTGATTTTTAAGCTTGGTATTTATTCTATTGCTTTTTTTTTTTTGCCAAACTGCTAAGTTACAGGGATGTAAACACACCAACACCAGTTGTCAACCAGCAATAGGGGACATACATAGACTCACACACACACATATACACACACACACACACATATATATATATATATATCATGTGTGTGTGTGTGTGTGTGTGTGTGTGTGTGTGTATATATATTGGGACATCCCATAAATAATGCAGTTTTTTTTATACTTCTTTTATATTTTAAAATGAAGATAAACAAAGTTCTTTTTTAACCTAAAATATTCTCTCCTTCATTCTCTACAATGCTCTTCCATCTTTCTGGTAGATTTGCAAGGCTCCTCTTCCAAAATTTACTTGTTTGTGTCAAAAATACGCCTCCAGTGCTGTTCTGATTTCATCTACAGAATTCATATTTTTTCCATCCAAATGATTTTGAAGACTGCGGAATAAATGATAATCAGATGGGACAATGTACAGCGAATATGATAGAAACTGCTCCAGCCTTTGGAATGTCATCCTCGCTGATTGTGACCGAACATTATCTTGATGGAAGAACACCTTTCGTTTTGAAACCAAAGATGGTCGCTTTTCTCTAGCGCTGACTTGAATGAAATGTTGAATGACCAAATCCAAGCTTCTCTGCTAGTTCCTCAACAGTCAGGGTGGGATTTTGTTCTATCAGAGTTTGCAGGACATCCTCATCGAGCTCTACAGATCTTCCAGGATGAAGATCGTCTTCTAGGCTGTAGCTTCCAACTTGGAATTTCTGGAACCACCACTGACACTGGCTTACGCTTATTGTCCAATCCTCATATATTACATTAATATTCCTTGCACTTTCCGTTGCGTTGTTGCCTTTATTGAACTCATAAAGCAAAATATGCCAAATATTCTCCTTTGTCACTTTCATTATAGCTTTGAAAAAAGAACTGTTACAATCGCTCTGCACTCTTCAAAACTTGCACTAAGAATAAGGACAAGGTAAAATTACTACCTGCTTTTATAGCAAGTTGATGCAGGTAGTTTATTGCGTCTCCCTCCGACTTTTAGTTCATGGAATTGCAAAAACATTATTTATGGGACAACCCAATATATATATATGTATATACATGACAGGTTTCTTTCAGTTTATATCAGCCAAACTCATTCGCAAGGTTTTGGTTGGCTTGAACTTATAGTAAAAGACACTTGCCAGAGATGCCACACAGTGGGACTGAACTCAGAACCATGTAGTTTGGAAGAAAGCTTCTTACTGCACAACCATACCTGTTCTTATAAATATATAAACTAAACAATATAAAAGAACCTAAAGTGAAAAACTGTTGGTTTAGATATGAAAGAATGAAGGGGTGGTGGTGGTGGTGGTGGTGGGAGAGATAAAAGGAAATGAAAGAAGGGGAACAAAAGTAGGAAGAGAAAAAATAGAATGGAGAGAAGATGCTGAGAATGGCAAGGAAGGAAGTTGTCCAAAAGAGAAAGAAATGGTGGTGGTGGTGGTAGTGGGAATGAGAATTAAAGTAAAAGACAAAGTGAGAAAGTGAGAAGGCAGGTCAGTGCAACCATATTGTTGCAACTGTTCCCATCTCAGGTGCAGACCAAGAAAAGCAGTTTGTTTTGGCTGGCAAATCAATCAATACATCAGACATACAAAACCAGCTGCCTCCCCCTCCCCTTCATCTTATTCTTCTCCTTCTTCCTTCTTCTTCTTCTTCTTCACTTCCTCTCTTTCTTCTCCTTCTGTTCCTTCATCTTCCTCTTCTTATCCTCCACCACCTCCTCCTCCTCCTCCTCCTCCTTCTTCTTCTTCTTCTTCTTCAATTTAAGATTCTTCTGTTTTCCTCCTTTTGTCCATATTACATTATTTTGTTCTCTCGGCATTTATAATCAACTCAACCCAAATTTCTAACCAAGTTTCTCAAATTAATAAACAGGTACATGAGACACCACCAATGCTGCTGCTGCTACTACTACTACTACTACTACTACTACTACCCTTTTCCCTCCATCAAAGTCACCATCTTCTTAGAATAAACACAAAAGTCAAAAAGAAAAACAACCGGCAACTCCCTCCTCCCAGCTGAGGTGGGTTTGTGTCTTGCAAATTACTTGGTGACCCTGTCAAAGTTGGTGCAGATAAAAAGCACCCAGTACAGTTGTTGACATTAGGGAAGGGCATCCAGCTATAGAAGCCTTGCCAAAACAAACAATGGGGCTGGGTGCAGCCCCCCACCAGCCTTACCACCTCCTGTCAAAGCATCCAACCCATGGGAAACAGATGTTAAACGATGATGAAAGTAGGCTACATTGTAGTCTATTCGATTAGGGTCAATGCATGACTGATATTGGTTCCCTGCTTCTGAAGGATGAAGTTGGCAACAGCACCGACAAAATGAATTGTCATCAAAAGGCCTTAGAATTGTGAGACAACAGGAAACAATATTTTGACAATAAAAAGATATTTACCGTTTAAACCCTCATCATCATCATCATCATCATCTGATGCTGATTTTCCATGCTGGCATGGGTTGGCTAGTTTGACAGCATCTGATGTGTGAAAAGAGCACATCAGGCTGCACCATCTGCTTCGGCATGGTTTCTGCAGCTGGATGCCTTAACCCTAACACCAACCAGTTTACACACCAGCATTATTGAGGTCACCATGAGGGAGGTGTAAGGTCAACATCACACACTAAGGTACAAGGGGACCACTATGAGAAGGTTAGGGAGCAGAGCAGGTTTTTGTAGAGGATCTGCATGGCTATTCTTGTCTGAGAAGGGGAGAAGGAAAGAAAGAAAGAGAAAACGACCAGTCGGAGCAGCAAGAGATGGAGAATGGCGAGGGTGGTCAGTTTGGCAAGAGGGGGATGGAGGGGGCAGATGGGCAAAATGGGTGGGGGTGAGTTGTGGCTATGTGGGCCAGTAAACCGACATAAACATGAGGAGTATTTATAAAGTGAGAAATGTAAATCGTTCTCAGGTGATATTACAAATCAGAAGGTGAATGTATTACCTCATCTGTTTTCAGTGTAATCGATTCAACAGCTTGCATTGTCTGAAGAGTTTCAAACTGAAATAAAAAAAGCAATTCATCTAATAAACTGACAAGGTCAACATGAAATCATGTTGAACAAATATTGAACTTTTCAGATATGGGAAACATTGTTCAGATTTTAAAGGAGTTCATAAACTTAGTTGATAAGGTTAACATCAGTAATATAACTCTTATTTATTTTATCCACAAAAAAAGGTGTGATAGAGTAAATAAACCTCAGTGTAAATGTGTAGAATGTAAAGATATTCTCTTACTACATTGTGAAAAGCCTTGAAAAATGACACAAGGTGTCCTAACTGATAAATATTTTCAAAATGCAGAACCTTTATGAAAAAATTTTTACAACAAATGGGGAACAAAAATACAAATTTCTATAAGATGGACAATGAGAGAGCTAATGATATTGGAACATTCAATTGAAGAGATGAAATTGAACTTTGATCTAATGGTTGTAGAATGATTAAGAGATAAATTCTTACTGTATCTATCTCTCAAGACAAACCAAATGATGTAGAATTAAGTGTAGAACTAAAATTGATAATGAAATGTCTGCAGAGCATTTGAATCCAAGAATGATGAGCTGGAGGTCCAAAATCCTATCCATTCAACGTTTCTGCTTTAACACTCTTGTGTTAATAAGGACAAACTGTTTGATCAATAATTATGAAACAGTTTCAAGAACTGGAGATGATTTTTTCATAGAATTCTTCTTTATCTGATGCAACACAAACAAATGTAAAGATTTTATGTATCAACTTGGATAAAACTAAACACATTTACCACCACTCGTACTTTTTCTTCTTCTTTGGCATTGTTATCATCATAGTCCTCTTTCTCCTTCTTCTCATCATTATTCACCATCATCATCATCAACATCATTATTATTACTGTCATTGTTCTCATCCTTATTCTCCTCACTGTCATGGACATTGGCATCGTCCTTTTCACCTTTGTCATCACTATCAGAGTGCAGTGAGTGGGCAAAATCATTTAAGCGGCAAAAAAAATGACTTGCAATATTTCTTTAGGTTTTTTACATTCTGAGTTCAAATTCCACCAATGTCAAGTATACCTGTCACCTCTCTAGGGTTGATGGAAATAAAATAGCAAGCAAGGACTGGGATCAATGTAATTGACCAAACTCTCCCTTTAGAATTACTGGACTTGCCAAAACTTGAAGCTATTATTATTGCTAAAAATATTATTGAAAGGTTGGCAGAATCATTACAGCATCTTATAAGATGTTTTGCATCATTTGTTTTTTTGAGCTGTGCATTCTGATTTCAAATCCCACCAAAGTGAGTTTTAACCTTTCAGCTCTCTTGGATCAATAAAATAGACTACAACTAACCCCTCCTAAATTTCTAACCTTGTGAGCCTATATTACAAACTATTAAAGTGGTTCTACAGTTTTCCTTCCAATAATTTATCTTTGGACAAACTGAAAAACTCTTTTGTTTTCAGGAGGTTTTAAACCAGTTCTGAAGTATTCTAATGTTTCTGGGGAAACCTTTTAGCAATCAAAAACATTAAAATGACATTAAAAGGTGAAAAAATAAGAAAGTGCAAACCTCATCTCGGACTGGTAAACTGTTCAAGATTTTCAAAAGTGAATGCCTGGTTTTCCAACTGGAATTCTTCATTGACTCATTTATAGGATTAAACCGGTTGAGTCGGATTGCCAGCATATTGACGAATATTCGTGCATTTCGGTCATCACCTTCAGCCAAATAGCGCCTCAATGTGTTATTTCTGCAAATGACATACAAAAGAATTGCTATTATTATAATTATTATTATTATTATTATGTGATGCAAACTCACTGCTTATTTTGTTGGGTATGATGGAAAGTGTCCACAGCCAGTAGACTGAGGTGACACTTGTTTACTGGTCATGCTTCAAGAACCCTGCCAAGAATTCTTGCAGTTCCAAGCAATGCTGATTCTTGTAGCCTACCTTGTAACCCTAACCCTACCTTCACACTTGCAATAATCTTTTCCAGCCATGTCGGTAGTTGAGTGCTGATACTTCCAAGTGCACCAATTATTATTGGTATCACGTCTACTCTCTTCATTGACCACACCCTTCATGTATTTCCCACTTCAAATTGTCATAGTTGTTTATTCTTTCTTCTTCTTTCACATTGATCCTGTTGTCATCATGTCATAAGCTTTGCGATAGTCAATCCAGGCCATTCCCAGATTTGTTCGCATTTGTTTACAATCTTGCATTACCATTTTGTCTATCAATAGAAGTTGACTTTGTCTTCCATCATTTCAAGATGGATAAAAAAAGTACGTGTTGAGTACTTAGATCAATGTAATTGACCAGACTTCTCCCCCAAAATTTTAGGCCATGTGCCCACCATAGAAAGAATAATAATAATTATTCTCATCACCATTAAAGTAGTGAACAATTAGCACAGCAGACAGAACGCATGGCAGCAGTTCTTTCAACTCCTTGCATTCTGGGTTCAAATTCAGTGAAGGTGTACTTTTCCTTTTATCCTTTTAGACATCAGTTAAAAAAAGTACCAGTTGCGTACTGGGTTGATGTAATTGACAAACTTGCTTCTTCTTCCCAATTGCTGTCCTTATGCCAAGATTAGAAAGAATTTTACGTAGTTAGTTCTTGACGCTTATGTTTGTCTGTCTTTCCAAAATTAGAGTCTTAATCTTTATCTCTTAGGAACTGTTCATGCATCACTTTGTCTTTCAACCCTGCAGTCTTCTTTTCAGTTTCCTTTTTCTTGAACTCTTCTGTGATCCCAGCCAATTTAATTCCCATGAGTAATGGTTCTGTGCTGTTCCAAATATACCAACCAAAACTATTTTCCTCACTTCTTATGCCATCTTCACAGCCTATCAAAACCTCTTCCTCCACCTTTTTGTGCTAACTAAATCCTACGCACATCACTATTAGGATGTAAAACTCCATACATTGTCATTTTCTTCCTTGATTCTCTCCTTTGGTCCATTTAAGTAGGCCCACTCCATAGTACTGATACAGCCCAAATACGGATGGCAGCTACATCTAATAACAGTACTCGTTCATACTCAAGTAAGTGAATTTAAGGCATAACTACAGAAATTTGACCTCACTCCTGACTTTGTTTCTTAATAATGTTCTGAAAAATGGAAAATTTTCATCATATCTTCCATAAATACATGTAAATTACAATCACATCAGAATTTGTTGTGAAGACTTTCTTCTCTCAAAGAGGATAACTATGGACAGCTGCTTCAAAACTTCCAGCTTCTATACCCAGATCATAAATTCATATTTATACCAATAATAATTGGTGCATTTGGTTTCATGAGTAAATGCCTAAATGACAGTCCAGATAAGATGGAGGTTCTTAGAAAAATAAATGAACCAGCCAACTCACATATTACAAATACAATCTGTCAGGAGGTCAGAAAAAGGTATACAAGACTTTACTCATGTTCCAAATGTATGGTTGAATGGATGGCATAGTTCAGTGAGAAGTGAGCAAGTAAATGTTAGAAAGATAAGATGGTTGAACAGGCTCAAAGACATTCCTCCATGGACAGCAGGGTAGAGTGAGTATGAGAGATTCACGCTTTATTTTGCGCTGTGAATAGAAGAGAATGGATAGAGTTTGAAGAGGAAATTAAAGGTAGAGACACGAGTGACAGATGAGTAATGGAGAGATAAAAGATAAAGAATGAAGAGGGGTAAGAGGAAGATAACAAGAGGTGCCCAGGCAACAGCAGCAGATGTTAACTCAGCAGAAACCCATTGGGTATGAGATCCCTGTGTTATAGAACTCAGCCATGCCCATCACTACCCTGTGCACAGACTAAACCCTTGATTGTCTTTGAAATGTAACAGAGGTGAAGCAATAAATATGAAAATGTTTCTCAATAAAGATGAGACAACCATGATTAGAAGATTGATTGTTTGCTTTGTGAATGAGTGCTGCCTTGCTGCCATAGGTGTGATAAAGCTGAGATGATCATTAAAGCGAATTAACAACAAAAATCAATGATTAAAATAATGTAAGAAAACAGAAAGAATGCAGACATTTTTTACTTACAGATAATCATCAGCACCAATTTTAATTGGTGTCACTCGAATAGGTATGAAACAAACAGAGGTCCGAGCTCCCAAACTGTCCATCACGGCAATATAGACATTGACTGTGAAGAGTAGATAAAAACATGTATTAACATTTAGTGGTGTACACATGTATACAGGATGAAATGTAGAGGAATTTAATTGTTTAGTATTTAATCGGTTCATCTCTCAAACTTTCCTTTCAATGTCATTCTAAAAGTATAGAAAGACACAATTGAAATCTTGAAGCTACTAAATAATGCATGATTAATTCAAAAATAATGTGAATAAATTAGCAATATGTCTGACAAAGAATGCTAAAGGATTGAAGCGATGTATCAATGACTGCAAACTTTCATAGAACAAGATTTTTATGAGATGGAATATAACCTCTTTAATCAAATTTTTGTGTGTATGGAAGTAAATGAATTGATATTTGTATCTTTTTATAAACTCTTTTATTTTTAGACCTAATTAATAGTCATGTGATTTAAAATTTGGAAATTATGCTGAAGCCTTTCGGATGTGTGTATATAGCTTTTATCTTTTTTTTTCTTCTGCTTTTATCTCTTAGTTGTTGCTGTTATTGGGTTGTGGCCATGCTGGGGCACCAGCTTTAAAGGGTTTAGTCAAACAAACTGACCAAAGCACTGTTTTCTTAAAGCTTGGTACTTATTCTCGCAGTTTCTTTTGCTGAACTCTTCAGTTACAAGGACATAAACAAACTAACACCAGTTGTGGAACAGTAGTTGGGAACTAACAACACAAAGAGAGACTCTCTCTCTCTTTCATTTTTCACATTACTCATGATCAACTATTCACCCCTTTCTATACATTTTTACCACACTCTCCCTCACTCTGTATAAAAGTATATTGCTCACACTGTGTGTGTGTGTGTTTGTCAGTGTGTGTAAGAGTTTTCATTTGGGTGACAGTGATTTAAAAAAAGTACGTAAATGATAATTTATTTTGATAGCATACTTTACTGTTAGTAAATATGTTTTTCTGACACACACACACACACAAGCTTGATGTGCGGTGGGGCATTAAAACTTTAAGTTATAAATTTTTTTGTTTTGTTGTTGTTGCTTACATACAAGCAACAGAGCACCACATTATCATTCCAGAAACTGTGTTTATGGGGAGAAAAATATTGGAAAACATCAATATATGTCAGAGTGACAAAGAAACGAGCAAGATAATAGGTGGTCATGGAATGTACTAGAAACAACAGCTAAACCTCCCTTAAATTACAGGGAGAAGTCATAAATTTTCAAAAAAAATTTTTCATAACAAGCTTCCCTCCAATCATTTGTATGGGAAAAGTGGAGAAGAAAAGTTTGCAAAATAGAATAAGAAAGATATGCTGTGATAAATCTGGAAAGTTCTGGAAGGACTTGTACCAAACATTGGCATTGAAAGTTACACAAACACCAGAATGGGGTGCCACTGCATAGTGCTACATATCCTAACATTGCCATCAAGATACAGGACCAGATACTATAACAACTTAGGTTTCAAGGGCCCACAGCACTCCAATATCCTTCTAAAAAACCTGAGAGACCTATGTGTGTGTGTGTGTCCCCTTCTATAAGAGTGTGAAAATTTTGTGAAACCTTCTGCAAGGTCAGAAAATTGTCAAAAAATCCATAACAGGAGATTTCTACCTACCTTTAAAATCATTTTCTGGATTTCCTGCTGGTAACATAAAGTTTAAGGTTGCATTGAGGCCACGATAAAGCAAGTTCTTGCGTTGGTTCTTTTCAAAATTATAACTGATCTCATAAATCAATGGTAGGTGCTGAAATACAGAGTGAGATTTGTTTTATTGCTACATAGAAGCCATAACCTTGAGAATATTTTCAGGTCAGGGTGTTTATTAGAATTATAGTTTAGAACCTGAAGCACAAGAGTACTTACTTTATCTTTCCATTCATAGCAGAATGCACTAAAAGAGGTTTCCATTTCTACTCCATGTAATGGCTTGATACTGCAGCTTCCTAAATATGGACTCTCGTTAATATGGAAATGAGCATATGCAACACCATATGTACCCTTATCAGTATCATTATCTGTGGAAGAAAATAGACCCACATCAACCAATAAATCAATTTCACACTCTCTGCACACTACAACATCAATTTCAAAGTTGAATTAAATCTCTCAACAGATAGAAACTTAACGACCTAATTTACAAATCTGTTTTAATTTTTAAAATAACAGCACAAAAAAAAAAACCAAACTAAAAGAACAACCAACCTTTTTTTGAGACATTTACACGAATGATATAGTCTCGTCCCTGAGAGAGCACACCTGGCTTAATTACAAGAGACTGACTACTCATCATGCTTAAGGTGTCATTGATGCTTAGCACCACATTCCGACGTGACTTGCTGACGATGTGTTCTTCAACATTAGCCACAAAATTAGAATCCACAATTGAATCTGTAAAAAAAATATAAATCAATAAATAAGTCTTTCTAACTTGTTTCTAGTAAAAGCAGAAAGTTTAAAATTTAGAGGAAACGGTTAAGTTGATTCTACAGACCTCAGTACTTGATTGAAATTCTATTTAATCAACCCTGAAAGGATGGAAGGTAAATTTGGTGTTGATGGGATTTGAACCCAACACTAATGATTCTGCTGATCTAATGGCCTTCATAATTTTAGTAAAAGTGATGATGATGATGGCTTCATTTGTAATAAAGACCAACAAAAGTTATTTTTTATTAAACATAGCTAGTCCTGGAACTTTTTGATACCAATTCATATATATATATAGAGAGAGAAAGTTAAGTTTATTGCAGTGAAGAGCATTAGACATAAAACAGATTTCAATTAATCTGCAAACTTAACGGCTCAGAGAAGAAGCTACAATAAATTAACATTAGTATAAAATCAGTGAAGTCAAAAAGTACACTTACCTTCAACCTTTTTAGTCGGAGGTACTTGGGGTTCTAAAAATAAATGAAAAAAGTAAACAGCCAAAATTAAGCTTCAGTAATTTGAAATACATTCATTTCAAACTGGAAACTATAACCATCTCACACACACACACACACACACACACACTATCTCTCTCTCTCTCTCTCTGATTTCCTCTGTATCTACACTAGTTAGTTTTTCACAGTCAGTGATCAGTCAGGCTTTGACATAGCCTGATTGATTGCCAAAAATGCAAGCCAGTAGTTATGTGTGAGTCATTAACGTCACACAAATAAACTCTGCCACATATAGATGAGTAATCTTCTTCATAGACATACAAACATGTTCTTATACATGTGTGGGTGCGTACATGTGTTTGTATATATTACATGTGTGTTTGTGCATCTGGGAGGCTGGAATATGGCCCATTTACCCTTATCAGGCTTCATCAGTGATGCTTTGCATTCATCATTGGATCAACTTCCAGGAATTCCAGGGTGCATGTAGGGTATATATTAAAGATTAATAAAGAAGATGGAGGGCATGGACCAAGGCGTCACACTCGGCTGCCAGAGCCACCACAAATCAAAGGCTTACACACCCTCAACCCCACACTAGATTCTTTGTATTTTTTATTTTATTTTTATACCTCTTAGTTTTAACAATATCCTCATGACCCCAAATAATAACACACACACACACACATCCCACCCCATTCATGTTAGGTGCTTTGAGATTCCATTCCTGCATTTTCTTTCTCATTTGAACATATCCACCCACACTGATAGAATCTCTCAATGCAGCGAAACTGAAATATAAATCTCTGCACTTAAAGGCGTATTATGCCCCCTGAGGGGTCTTCTTTGCACTGTGCATTGCATCAGGTGTTATTGCATTGTTCCACGCCCATGAGGAAGAAGTGCACCATGAAGACAAAACAACTGTTTCTCTTTGTGACAAGACATTACTTTTTATCATCATACACTCTGTCTTCTCTATCAATCTTTCATTTATATATATATATATATTCTGTTTATATATTTGTTTTCTTGGCAATATGACCATCCCCAAATACAATATATATATATATATAAAGGTGTAAATTAACATTAAGGAGTGGAATGTACAAGTCAAACTGCTTCATGGTCCCAGCAGACAAAATGGAAAAGGCGTTGCCCCAGAGGATGGCAAGGCAGATGCACTGGAACAGCCTCTCTATGACACATGCAGCTTGCACTTTCAGACAGCCATCTCCATCCTGATAGCAGTGAGCAGGGATATGGTCTGGGGTTCAAGAATGCCAGAGGTCTTCACAGCCACAGACTCAACCATAAACCTGTCAAAGATACTTTGACAGTTTGCCTTTCTCAGCCTAATGAGCAGCGGAGCCTGGCAATGATAGCTGAACACACCAAGTTACCATTGGAGAAGGTGTCACAGCATGTGGTTGGGAAGCAAGCTTCTTACCACACAACCATGCATTGGGTGTTGTAGACCTTGCATTTGCAAAAGTGGTGATATTCTACTGGGAGGAAAGTTTTTTTGATGTAGATGAATAAAAGTGATTGACGAAGATGGTTGAGAGATGTTGCTGTTGTTATTTAATGTCTGCCTTCCATGGTATTGGGATGGTTTGACAAGAACTGACCAGGCCGAAGCCTGCACCAGACTTCTGCAACTGTTCTGGCAGGATTTTTACAGCTGGATGCCCTTCCTATAATGCCAACCACTCAGCAGAGCAGATGAATAAAAGTGATTAATGAAGATGGTTGAGCGGTTCACTCTAACAAAGAATGAGAAAACAAAATTCAAAATTCACAAAAATTCAAACTTACTCGGCCAACGGTCTTGCTTGCCGCTTTCCCCTTCTTCAATAACTGCTGTAAGAAGAGAAAATGTGAATATCTGAAACAAGCATGACATTATAAGAAATAACACAAAAGATAAAAGACGTTTAAATATTACAATCAATGGAAAATGTTAGACTTGAGATATCTTGCCTTTCCTAAATGTTATTTCAGTATAATATTATACATTGAAGGACAGTCAATCTATTTCAGCTTATTTCATCTGTCTAATTACATCAATATGGTCTGGCAGTCAGACTCTTCATCTGCTCCAATCAAAGCCAAATCAAAACCACTGACGTGACCGATGACAGTGCCGCCTGATTGGCACTTGTGCCTGTGGAACATTAAAAGCACATCTGAGCATGATCGTTGCCAGGGCCATGGATTGGCTCCCATGCCAGTGGCACATAAAAAGCACCATTCGAGCGTGATTGTTACCATCGTCACCTTACTGGCACATGTGCCAGTGGCACATGAAAAACAACGTTCGAGCGTGGTCATTGCCAATGCTGCCAGACTGGCTCCCATGCAGGTAGCACGTAAAAACACCTTTTGAGCATGGTCGTTGTCAGAACCGCCCGACTGGCCCTTATGCAATCCACTCTCAGAGTGGTTGGCAGTGAGCCTGGTGCAGCCGCCCAGCTTGCCAGTTCTCAGTCAAACCGTCCAACCCATGCCAACATGGAAAGCGGACATTAAATGATGATGAAATATAAACATGCACACAAACACAAAACTTGTGACTGATGACTAAAGATGAAGGTGGTTGAGAGTTGAACTCCTACAAGAAATGAGAAAAAAAAATTTGAAAAAATTCACAGAAAGTGCACTTACGTGGCCAACGGCCGTGCCTGCTGCTTTCCCCTTCGCCTTCAATAACTGTTGGAGGAAGAAAATGTTAAGATATGACACAAGAGTAACATTATAAGAAAATAAATCAATTCGTTTCTATTACAACCAATGTAAAATACTGGTCTTGAAAGATCTTGGTTTCAATATGAATGTTTTTATTTGCTACTTTAATATTTCATTATTTATATAGTCTATCACTGTATTTGCTACTTGTATGTTTGTAAATGTTGATACAATTAAGGCTGTAGGGTTTTGTGGATGATATGCATACGACTTCCAGGTTGGACATACAGGATGTGTTCGAAGTATTCGGTGAATGTCATTGAGTAAGAGGTGTTTAGGTTGTTGGAGTTGATCATATTCTGTTTTCATTTTGACTTCTTCTGATAATGTGTTTCAGAAGAACCTCCCTCCTAAAAATGATGTAGATTGTATCCAAACATCTCTTAATTATAAGAGCAGAGACTCAAAAATGGATAAGAAGTACCCACAATGCGATAATTACAACTGCAGGGTTGGGAGTGTGAGAGAGAAGGAAGAACATTGTAGAGCTTCTGATTTTAGGGTTTTGCATACAACTCATTTAAGAATGATTCTAAACATTCTGAAAATGTGACTTAAGATAACAGGCAAGAAAATGTGAAAACAACACTCGACCTACCTTCCGGTATAACCATGTCATGGAAAAAAGGATTATTTGGTATTCCTTCAACTAGAAATTATAACAAAAAAATATTGTTTCAACACAAAAATCAGACAATTCCAATGCTATCACTAATCTCTGTATCAAAGAATAAAAAAATTAGTCTTACACAAACATTGTAACCACCTTTCTTCTCATTATGACTGATGTGAATTTTATCTTATTAATTGTGCTAAGAAGAAAAGTTATTGGTTTTTAAGGTAGAAGGCATTTAAGCAATTAATTATAAAAAATTTTAAAAAACCATAGGAGACACCTCTAGAACAGATGCCAATGTCTATGTGCTTTGAAATTTATTTCAAAGTCAATACTGATTTTCATCCTTTCATAGAGTTAGAGTAGAACTAGCACAAAGTAGTCAATTGAATAGCTTACAACTTCATTGATTTTCACCAAAATTAGTTTCCCATTTATAAGAGAAATTATTATGGAAAAAAAAAAAAAATTACTAATCAAATTATTTCAGCTTTGCTTAATTGTTTAATGGTGGCACATGAAAAGCACCTTTTGAGTGTTTGAAGGGTATCCAGCTGTAGAAACCATGCCAAATCAGAATGGAGTCTGGTGCAGCCTTCCAGCCCTGGTCAAACTGTCCAACCCATGCAAACATGGACAATGGATGTTAAATGATGACGATGATGATTATCACATTTCTAATGAAATCCACTCTTTGTTTCAATTAATTTGGGAAATAATGAAGTATTTAGTAAAATAACTTTTGTCACAATTAAGCTGGTGTTTGGAATATAAATTAGCATAAAATTGAAATAGGTTTTAATTTAAATCACTTGAGAAAAGTAAGTTTGTATGATGGAAGCAGTGGTGGCCTCAGGTGAGTAAGTATCGAAAAAGTCGAATTGCAACAATGAAATGCCAATTGGTTTACATTTGTTAGGAAGATTGTTAGAAGGAATCTCAGTTATCAACTGAAGTGATTAGACTCCAAGAAATTAGCACAATTGTTTCTTGTTTCTGTGTAAAAAACAGAACTGAAAGGTCAATCAACTGATTGAACTAATTCTTTCAAAAGAAATTAATACCCCAAGCAAGAACATAACCATTTTCAAAGCTATTTTATCAATAATTACTAAGTGATACAAGAAAAATCCAAATGAATATCACATACCAGGGTCTTCATAAATTGGTGGCATTTTTGGTGGAGGCAATGTTGGCTTCACAGTAGTAGTAGTAGTAGTAGTAGTAGTCGTTGTTGTTGTTGTTGTTGTTGTTGTTGGCTGTTGTGTAGTATTGGTGTTGGAGGTAGTGGTGGTGTTTTCTTCCGTATCATTTAATTTCAACTTTATGTAGGATGACCCATTGGCTTCAACACATTTGCCATAGTCATGGGCACCAAAATTTTTATTGTATCCTTTATCAATAACTCGGAACACATTCCACTCATAGGTCAAGGCACTTGCATTATCACCACAGTTATCACATGTTGTTTCTAGTGTCAGTTTCTCGTTAGCATTCATCACATTGTTCACACATGTTGTACATGCAACCATCACACTGTAAGTAAAAAATTTTCAGCAATGAGAAAGGAATTTCATTGTTAAATTTTTGATCCAACAAAAATATGTAAATCGAACAACAACAGTAATGATTATAAAAAAAGAAAACAAAAAGGCTAAAGAAGAGTTACAGAGATGGTCATAGTGAAGATACATGTATTTTGTGTGCTTTGTCCAGAAATGGAATGAGATAAATAAGGAATTCCTTAGTGTTATTTCATAACTTCTAATCCAGCAGATGTCATGAAAGTAAACCAGTGAGAACGGCTGTAGTTAGGTAACAGTTCAACCACAAATCCTTTCTCTAACATCTAAACACCATTACATAATCAGCATCTTACATCTTACATATGTAGATTCCAGTCGGCTTGATCCACACCAGTTTTTATGTTATACTTTGTAATGCTGCGATTGAATTTATGTATGGTCAACATTTTTAAAGAAAGAAAGCACTTTTGGTGAAAGAGAAAATTAACTGTGCTGTTAAATCAGATGATTTAGATGAAGTTCTGCCAACAATATACAACAATTTCTGATATTTGCAAGAGAGAGAATGTTCTAGGATCATTACAGGGCAAGGACCCCGACAATAACCAGCCTTCAATTTCATTTTCTATTCCTAGGTTAATCGGAAACATAGACTGCCATGTTATTTGTAAACCTTGGTAGTTCAATTATTCGGTGAAAATTATTTGATCAGCCTGAGGTTGTTGTAGAAGACACTTGCTCAATGTGCCACACAGTGGGGCTGAACCTGGGACTATGTGGTTGGGAAGCAAATTTCTTACCACATAGCTATGCCTGTGATATTATACACAGACGTGTGTGTCCCCGTATGTACACTCTGCTGATACTCCAAGTTTCTCATTGAATAATGAACTTTTATGATAAGTATTAATTATCTCCCAATTCTAATTATTGATTATCTTTCACTCAATTCTGAGTGTAAATGTATATGTACATATATCCCTTCTCTTCCTGGTAGTGTTTCTATGTTTCTATATTGGCATCTTCGTACTTGGACTACATCACAAATGAGAAGATCAGCAAAACCATCCAGCATCACATTGGCTTCTATAAAGATCTCAGAATGATGACCATGTAACAAGATCTAGTAGCCTTTCATTTCACCATTTTTCAAGGAGGGTTAGGGTTAGGGAAGAAAGGAGAAGTGAACAGAAGAAAAGATGGAAAGACAACATCAAAGAAAGGAAGGCAACTCTTAATAAAGAGCTGAGCTCTTTTCAAGCAGCCGACAAGAAACGATGGAGACTGGTATACCACATGTCATGACAGGATTTATAATTCCACTGTGAATGGAGGTGTCCAAGTAAGCAAGACATTTTATCAGTTATTGTGGTGTAAAATTACACTTGGTGAATATATATCAAACTTGAATGTAAAACTACTCTGTACAAATAAAGAGTAATGAGATTAAATGTCCAATAGTATTTCAATGTTGCTCTTCACAATCGTATATTTAGCATTTTAGTTTGTAGTCTTTCTCTTCAAATTTTTCCTTCAGAAAATCTAAACATACACACAAACAGATAAAGAGAATAATAATTAATAGAGTGAAATATCTTACTTTAGAATATTTGGTATGTGTGAGGCAAAAAGAACTTGCGATACTACCACTTTCTCAGAACTTGGAACCGACACAGTAAGCCGAAACTCAAAATCATTCAGTCCATTTTTCAGAGAACTACCAGGAAATACTAAGATGGATTCATTCTTCACAATGTTGTTACCATTGAAAGTATCATTGAAACAGGTAGAATTTTTCCTTCTTAAATTCAAACAGTGCCATTGATATCTGTAAAGAGTCCAAACATTATCACTGGTTACATCTAACATTGTAATGGTAATAAAAATCCTCTAAATAAAATTTCTTCAATGTAAAAACAGATCAATGAGAAAACTTATCATGATTAAAGAATAAACAACAAAAATGTCTGGGTTTGAAGTGTAAAAGTGACTATATTTAAGGGAGAAGTGAGAACTCTATCATACTCTACTTTGTCTATATCTAGTTTAAATCTAATTTTTAATAGCATTTCACATTAACTGGTAATTTCTAAAAAACTGTTGACATCATCCTATGATTCAATGCAGTCAGTTAATCATTTATTTTCAATTCATTTATCCATATGAAGGTGTCAGTTAAGAATAAAAATCTATTATATTCACACGGTGATAATAGTGGATGGGTTAGGAAATATAATGTGAACATATGGACCAAAGAGACAATGGTTTGTATTTGGTTCTATATTGGAGTCTCTGGTAAATATATTTCTCAGTGAGTTTACTTTACAGTATGTAAACAAGAGGTAGAATACACTACTGTAAATAACCACAAACAATTGTAATAGTGAACCTGGAGAGAGTAACAGAAAATCCGTCTCCTTTTGAGTCACTACGATAAAAATAAAACTTACAACGATGTTCTAAAAGTAATGGTTATTATTGAATGAAGTTATTATTAGGCAGTAGAGAAAAGTGACTTTGTATGGGCAAAGAATTTTACTGTAAAATCTCCAATGCAAACATAGTCAGAGAAATTCAGAATTGACAGTTGAAGTGGTGGCTGTTGTCACCAAAGCAGACTGAGGTAAAAAAAAATTGTGTGCTTTGGTAAGATTTGAAGAAATAATTGATTCTGAGCAGAGTAAAATTATCTCAAATTATGCTTTAAATGTATAGGAAAAACAGTAAATGTTTCACTATTTTAAGAATTGTCCAAATACATGCTTGACTACAACAATAATGAAAATAATGTCTTACACTAGCACAAGATATGAGATATGGAGGGGAGGAGGAGGGGGTAGAGTTTAATTATTAGCTCTGTTACTAGCCCCAGGGAAATAAGGGGTAATGTTAACAGAATTTGAACCTACAATGTAGAAGGATGAACCTGTAGAGGCAAGTGCTTGATATTATTGCAAGGGAACTATATATACTGTAATGAAAGGGAAGTGTTGTTAAGAAAAAAGTTTATTAAAAAAAACAACATTTAGATTTAAATGAAATTACCTGAGATGGCTGTTAGTTAGTGAATCTGGATCTCTGGAATATGATCCATCAAGAACAATTTTTTTTGATGTACGCGATACATATCGCCTGATACCACCTACAATGATGCCGTGGAGAGGGGACGGTATAACAGTGAGACCCATCCTTACTTTGGTGTACACAATCGTTCCATCAATTTTCACCTTTCAATAAAAAAAAGTATAAAATATACATTAACACAAGTTTTGCCAACATCATAATCTTTTTTTAAGTTTATCTCAACAGATTTTCTATAGAATTCAGAGCCAACACTGAAGATAACAACATTTTGTACACAAATACATTCATGTAAACAAGGCGATTGAAAATAGAATAAAATAGGGAACGGGTGTATATGCATATTTCAAAAATTATTGCTCTTTCATCAGTGCCACATTCAACTCATTAACTCTATCCACAAATGCATTGCTTAAATACCTATTAAATTTAATGGTGTAACACCACTTGATATACCAATTGACATATTAATCACATTTCTGGCAAGTGGTACGTAAATTTTAATTGTTAGCAAGGACACAGTATTTCATTTTTCAACCATAGTATACTACTGAATATATCAAAGTTTTTTTAAGTGAACATTGTGCCTTACTCTGTGTTAGCAGTGCATTGTTTTCATGTGCTGACACTGAGCACTGTAGAAAATGTGTAGAGATAAACTTCAAAATAAAAATTATGGTTTCAAAATGAAATAGTGTGCCCTTGTCTGGATTCCCTATGACCTTTAACAATACAAGCTGGAAACACTGTATCACATGACTGGAATAGTGACAAAACTATATCCACATGCATCTTTAATCTGAGGTAAATAAATTTATTCCTTTGTAAATTCAGACTTTGTAAAGCAATGAAATTTTCTTATCACTGAAGGTTGAATATAATTGTTTTTGATTATAGGCTATCAATAATTACCAATGTAATCAAAACATAATTGGTAGAAGCTTGTAGAATAATTTGTTGGTTTGTGGATTAGCTCCCAGGAGTATTCGGTTGCTTGGCATGTCTGGTTCATTATCATCATCACTGCTAAACATTCACCTTTCATGCTGGCATGGAGCAAATTAGCTTTCTACGTGCAACTACCATTAACAATGAATTCATGGTTCCAAACATTGGACTATGTTCTCCAAGATTATTCTTTGCAGCACCTTTCCAAACTCTAATGAGTAATAATACTCAAAGGAATACATTACAGTTGCCACAGAGCAAAGCTTTAAATCATAATGTAAAAATACATTTTTATAGCTTTAAAAACGTTTTTTTTTTATTTAATTTTATATATGAAATCAAGTATGGGTGAAATGGCTTTTGAAGATAAATCGTCTTCATCATTATTTAATGTCCATCATCATGCTGTTGCTGCTGCTGATGATGATCTTCCAAAACCATGAGCTTTTAGAGTTTTTAAAAAATCTTTTTTGCATGAAAGTGAAGTTTCTTCTGGATGTAGTCAATAAATCACAGTCAAAATAAGTGATTTTAATGATGAAAGATATAACAGTGAATGAGATGAGAATGAAAGAGAGAGAGAGGATGAGAGAAAGGAAGAGATGGCAAAAGGGTCAAGATTGAATAGAGTAAAGTATTTTTGAAACAGAAGAGTACGATGTAAAAGTGATTGAAAGTAAGGGATCTAAAATATGATGACTTACCTCTAAATCAACAGAATAATTCCCATATTTAAGAGTCAGCCTTGGAAGGAAAAGGATTCTCTCTTCAAATACTTCTTTTGCAATATTTTTAGGTTGCACTATTTCACCAGTTGTTTTATTCTTGATTGTCCAAATATAACTAATGTCTCTTTTATTGGAACAGTCAACTGACACAACTGGTTCAATATGGACATCTTTGGAACGCTGGACCTAGTAACATCATATTGATAGGGTTTATAATTTAAAAAAGAAATTGAAGACAATTATTTTACTTTGTATCTTTTAAAATTGTTCTAAAAGTGCAAATTATATGCCTGGTTAGACTATGTTACTTGAATAAGTGTATGAGTTATAAAAGACTTCTCATTATTTAAGACAAGAAATTATGAAAGCATTTTAGATTATTTGAAATTAGATATATAGTAACCAAATAAATATTGTTAGCATTTAAATGAGTTTCACTAACACGTGTCTCTAATATAACCTTGTCAAACTAATCAATATTGTTGATAAGACTATAGTGCCAAACAAAATGATAAATGGCTAGTAGTCAAAATAACCTTCAAAATATACCAACAGCTTCACACCATGTAGAAATCATTACACTGCAGGACAATTCAAGATGGCTGATTCATTAAGTTGTCAGTCTACTAGAAGCAGAACTGATTTACCATTTTAGAACCACACTGTGCCCAAGAGAAATGCCTTGCTACTGCATGTTACCTAATTATACCATGCGGAGTTACATTATACACTCAAATCTTACCACAGATATTTGGAGAAAGACAGACACTGCCAAGAGTATTATCATCAAAATCAAGCCAAGATATTGTATTGATTTAAACAAGGAGTCAATCAATCAATATTGAACAGTTGAGAGATATATCTTAATAGAATTGTTGTGTTAATGATCACAAGAGAAGATACAATGAAATACAAAGTTAGTTCAAAGGCCAATTAATTCTAAAAAAATAATTTATAATGAAAGAGAAAATAGGAATATGTGCCAGTTGTACAAGAACTCCCCATAGAGATCAGAGATGGATGCCTTTACATGGTTAAAAAGACACTTACTATCTGATTGTTGGATCCAAGGATATTAACTTCTGGTGGTTTGCAAGGATATTCCAGTACAAACAACTTTTTGGTGTCAACACTTTTGCTGATTTCATTAAACACTGTCAAAATCACATCATACACACCAGTTCTGAAGAACAACAATAAAAAGAGAGACTAATTTATAACTCAACAAATTCACTGAAAGTTATATATAATCCAACTGCAATACTGTAAATAATATGGAATAAATATCTTAATCCCTATCAAACTAATCTACAGGGTGTGATGGGTAAATTGTTGCCATTTCATACTTTTAATTTCGTGCATGTGCATTGTTTCTTTGGCTGCACAGTATGGTAGGTTCAGTTGGGCACCGTCTGTGAGAAAAACAGCCCCATGATGCAATTCACCCTGCCAGAAATTTGGAAACAACATGCTGTACTGCTTGGCATTCATGCCAGAAGTGATAAAAATCGAACCGAGAATGATAAAAATCAAACGTCCAGTCAACATCATGGTGTCTGGAGTGACCACTAGTGATGGCAATGTTATGCCTCCATTCATCTTCCTACATGGCCTCAGATTCAACACGGAAGCCTACATCAAGTGTGTGGAGGAGGTAATGCTGCCCTGGGTCGAAAGGGTGGCTACTGGAAGACCCTGTGTCTGGCAACAGGACTCTGCACCATGCCATACCATTTTGTAGTTTTTGACTAAAATCATTGATGTTCTACAACTTCTGTTACATTGAACAAGAAAGCTGCACAACCATCTCCCCATAATCCAATTCATAAACTTGCTTTTCCTCTTCTCTTTATTATCTGTACATCAACTCTTAAACACTTTTCTCAACCCTCCCTCCCCATACTGCTCCTGTCTGGAATGATCTTTCTACCCACCTTTCCTTTTATTTATTGTTTTTATATTTTCACTTTTTTTTTCTTATCCTATGGAAATCAATCTGGAGAAGTTCAAGGAGGTTAACTGTATTGACCTCACCAGTCTGGAAGGGTGGACCTTGCAAAGGACAGAGCTGTTACTCTTCTTCCTCAAAATACTTGAAAAATTCAATCCAATAACAGGTCAGCACAGCACAATGAAGCTTATATCTCATCAGAAAACTAGTTTATAATTTTATTAGATTTGTATATAGCCTTTCAGAGTAGTTTGATAGTGTTAACGATTTCTATGACAAGCAAAACACGACAATTATACTGAAGGATGAAATTTCTCATTAACTCTTGAATTTTAAATTTCTATTGTCGGTTTTGACCCTGTATTCTAAGATTGGTTGATGAGCAGAGCAAAAGCATGTTTGTAAAATTACTTTTTCTTAATCAGTTATTGATTCTTCCACAAGTTTGGAATGTCTTATTCATTTGACATTGATCTGTTTATCATCAATCTACACCAAACCCAACAGAGTATCTCAGACAAATCCAGACAATTTATCCCACATAATAATACATTTAAAAAATCAAAATAAGATATACTAAACCTGTTGAATTTATGATAGACTGTTTTCTCAGTTTCCTCAGGTGTGCCATCACCAAAGTTCCATCGGAAATTTAAATCAGATCCCGAGTAGTAGTACGATGAAAACTTAATCAAAGAGTTCACAATTACTTCACCAGACATGGTTATTTCTAATGATGATATTTTAGAGAATATTTGAACTTCGAGAGGTTCTGATATTGCATGGCTAAAGGCATTAACTGCTGTTGCTGTCACAGTGTATCTGTGAAAATAATAATTGAACAAATAACAAGAAAATTCAGCCAATTATGTAAAATTGATTCAAAACTGAAAGAAGTGGTTTAAAATTTTTGTAACGAATATGTTAGTATCGTTTACACTGTTCCCCCCAAACACGTTTCTAATTGACAAGCAAACTTTTACTCATTAATACAAATAACAAATTCCATCTGTCTCTTTAACCTTTATTATAGTGGTCTTTCCTTGCCTAAACTAACATTCAACTTCCCCTGTTCAAACCAGCTGAATATAGTCACCCTCTCCCTCTCATCATTTCTTTAGTATCTCCATTCCTAAATCATGTATGGAACACCTTTCCTAATCTTCTTCTCAACCCCCAGAAAATCTCACTATATTTCCTCCATAAACATCACTACATCCCACTACATCCATCTCACTATCCACTCTTCCCTACCCCTACACCATATCATCTACTCAACACGTGTTCTTCCTTCATTACATTCACCCCCACCACCAATCCTCACACTCTTGTAATCACTTAGTCACCCATATTAGCAATCCTTCTATCCCCACCCACCTCTATTTCCTTGTACCCTAAGGGTCCACCCCAATACCTTACCACTTCTTTTTTTTTTACTCTCCATTCCACCCCAAAACACCTCCACCCTCTTTCCTATAATGTGTTCTGCTCTGGCCCTTTTCTTATATTTAACTCCTCATCCGTTAGCAAGGGGTTCATAGTCTTTCAAACTACATGAAAATGTTGCTAGTGTTGGTAGCAAGAAAAGAAAAAAAAACAGCAATTAGTTCATGATGTAAAGTGGTTAGCATTAGGAAGGCCTTCAAACATTGGATGGTGAGGCAATCCTTGGAATCAAAGGATCCTGTCAAACCATCCAAGGAAGCAAGGAAGACGATGATAAAAGTTGAAGTTAGGAAACTGAACTGACCTTATGCTAAACAATGAAAACAACAACTTGGAGTTTAATCAGTGTTGTATGAGGTTTTGCATGCAATTCTCTGCCATAGAAATATAATATTAAATATCTTGCATTAGGAAATGTTGCATTCATCACTCCACTTATTTCGATAAGAATATAATTTGATCTCTCAAGTCCAATTTTTCACTCCACTCAAGAAGACCTGCCCACAACAAAGCTGATATCCTAAAACCAAAGTACCACATAAAAAGCACTGGTGATGATGCTGTGAAAAAAGCATCCAGTACACTCTGTAAAGTGGTTGGCATGTTAGGAAGGGCATCCAGCTGCAGAAACCAAGCCAAAACAGACAATGGAACCTGCTGCAGCCCCTTGCCTTGTCAGTTCCTGTCAAGCCATCCAACCCATACCAGCATGGAAGGAGGACGTTAAATGATGATGATGGTGGTGGTAACGATGAAGAGGAAAGGGCAAAGATCTTGAAGTACATGTACATTAAATTTGTCTTTTATTGTCCTGAAACCTTTCGACAGAGTTTCCAATAATGCCATTATTAATTTTCTACCTCATAGAAGTAGTTTCAGCTTCATAAGTGCAGATGCATTATTGTGTAACAATATTGTGAAAATGTAGACGTTTCAAGATGTGAAATATCGTTCTATGGATAAGTCTCAAAATGGATACATCTCTAGCAACATGTAATAATACATTGGGCTAAAAAGACCTTACATGGTCAAGAGGTCAAAAGTTAATTGTATAATTCAACTTTACAAGCAACAGGTTTCACACTGTTTTTTTTTTTTTAATTTATTTTTCTAAATAATTTACTCTTTTGATAATTTTATGCTTTCCACCAAAGAAAAAGTAAATTCATCTTGAAATTTTGGCTGAATGCTGTGTTGGTGTATGTTTTCAAACTGAAATACTGAAAATATTGGATATTTCAAGCTCATGAAAAGTCTGAAACTAGTATGAATATAACTAATAGGTTTTTAGAATAATTTATATTTAGTATCCATTCACATAATTAGAGCAGTTACTACACATGATAATTGTTATTGACATAGCTTAAATAACCATTATTGATGTTAGCCTAAGAAACATTAGCTGTTGACAAGCAGTCAACAGTAAAAATAGTTACAAGGGTTGACAACAGATGTATTATTACCAAATAATAAATATTATAGTTAATTAGACAACTGATTTGTTTGAAGAAATGTCAATTTCATTTTAATCATCAAACATTGAGGATATTCTTTCATTATCACAAATTAAATAAGAAAATCTCTGATTTGAATAGCGTACACTCACCGACCACTTTGACGATAAACAGTTTTACATGAAGCATCGTATGTCAATACATTGTCGTTCTTGTTACCTAAATCCCATTTCATGTATTTTAAAGTATGCCTGAAACTTGGGACAAGAATTGCTTCAAGCCACATCGGCTCCAGGACAGCTCCCTTTTTGATGGAACCATTGTTCTTGAGATGAACACCTGCAATTTTAGCAAATAATGAAAAGGTACTAATCAAATTTACAAATACAATATATAATATATATATATATATATATATATATATATAACACGAAATGAAAACTTCTTATGATGGCATGAAATTGTAACATTACCACTAACTAATGAAATATGTAAAGAAAAACCTAGAATAATTTTGTTTTATTGCGACAAGAGAGAGATCTGCCACTAACTCTTTCAATCAACAGTCCAGTGATTGTGTGTAAAGAGACTTGCTGAAGCACTTGAAATAATAGAAATAAAAAAGTTTATAGAGTTGTTAGTTTTGTTTGAGCCTTACTTGAAATCTTATTCCATCCGTATACCTCCATCGATGTAAAGATTGTGCAGCCTTTGTTTTTGGCATGAAGGCTTACAGATTTCCTGCCAGCTGTCAGATAGCGATGACTCACAATCAATCCTGGATAAGAAACGGAAAATATAAAGACAGGGAAAATATAAAGAAACGGAAAATATAAAGCTGTTACTGTGTAATGAGATAAACAATGAGAAACACCATTATTTCAGCTGACATTTCCAAACTTGAGCCTTCAGAGATGACTATATCATGGATATTAATAGACAAGTTGCAAGAACTCTGTGTTTGCTAATACAAAATAGCTCTATAGGATGATGTTACAGGTTCAAATATTGTTTGAGATCACATGTCAGCAAACCAAAATCCTTTGATAATGGCTTCTGAGAAGTAAGCGTTCTCTTTGTGAGAAGCAAATTGATCTTTCAGCAATTTAAGTCGCAGTTTTCCAGTCATTTCGGTGAACTTTCAAACACAGATTTGGGAAAGAGAGATGGGGTACAAAATTTACATAAGCAGTGATTTGTAAAGGTTTACATGAAAACTTGTTCTCTCAGACTATATACTACACTACACCTTAGATAAAAGGATATAGAAAATGCAAGATTATATGTGTAATTTATGCAATACTCTACCCGACATTACCATATAAGGCTACACTAAGAGACTAATGGAAGAGCATTAAGAATCCTCCCAGATTTTTCTTCAGGGGCAATCTACATTGTAGCTCCCAGGGACAAAATGACAATATTCCTTTCAAAGAAAAAATTGCATCACAGTTTCTCTTAAATTTAATTGACATAGATTCTTGACATAGATTGACATAGATTGACATAATTGACATAGATTCTTGAAAGAAATGAAGCGAGTATGCTGTATGGGATGTGCAATGCCAGTGTGCATGTACGACAGAACATGTGAGAATATATAGAAGCGCTGATCTTGGAGGGAACCTATGGAAGAGGCAGACCCAGGAGGATGTGGGATGAGGTGGTGAAATATGAACTCCAGATGTTGAGTTTCATGGGGATGATGACAAATGACCAAGACTTATGACAATTTGCTGTGCTTGAGAAGATACATCAAGCTAAGTGAAATTTGTAGCCAGTGCTGGTGACATGTAAAAGGCACCCATGCCAGTGGCATGCATATGGCACCCATGTTGGAGACACATAAATGGTAACTGTGCCAGTGACATGTTCAAGGCACCAGGTACACTCTGTGGGAAGGTTGGCATTAGAAAGGGCATCAAGCCCAAGTCAAAACATACTGGAGGCTGGCGCAGCTCTCCAGCTTACCGGTTCTAGTCAAACCATCTAACACATGCCAGCCTGGAAAACAGATGCTAAACAATGATGATGACAATGGTGATGATGATGATCATATATGTTGCAGCTTTTCATTCATAACAATCATCTCTAGAAGACTCAAATTTTAAACATTGCTCATTCAAATTAACAAAGGAACTAGGAATTCTGTTCCCATAAATGTTTCACTTGTCAAATATATTTCAGTCAGGCAGTTGTAAAGTCTCAACAGGTCCTCAATATAATTCACAATGCAAAAAGAAGCTATTTTTACCTGCATTTATTAGTTCCGTTTGGTCTCCTAAGTTCCAGTCAAAGGTAACATTTGTGCCTGATTCCAGAAAACCTTGGAAGGTGATGTTGTTACCCAACAGATAACTAGTATTAGTGTTTTTAATCGTGAGATTTTTAGGTGGATACTGAACATAAAACAATTCTGCCATGCTTACTGTTACATTTCCCAGAGGATTTCTGGCCGTTAGCTTGATGGAATAGATTCCCTCTGAAAGAAACATTAAAAAATTACGAGGAAAGAGAGTTATTTCAAAAGTAAATTGTATTAACATCATTAATACATGGTGCATTAAAACAGCAGCTAGAAATAAATAAATTTACAGAAGAAAAACAATAGGAGTCAATAACTGATATTATTGTTCATTAAGGCAACGAGCTGCCAGAATCAGAGGAATGCTGAGCAAAATGATTAGCAGCATTTTAACCCTCTTTACGTTTTGAGTCCAGATCAACTTTGCCTTTCATCTTTTCAGGTTCAAGAATATAAGTATCAGTTGAGCCTTGGGGGTCGATGTTATTGACTTAACCCCGAAATGGCTGGCCTTGTGCCAAAATCTGAAACCGATACTATTGTTTGTACTTTTAGCCAGTAAGGGGAAACAACTTTAGACATATTTTAGTCCTATTCTGAGCTCAACAGTGTAGCAGAGGCTTCATCATACTTTACAAAGCAGGGAGAAAAGAATCTCTAAGCAAGTATACAAGCTTTCTCATTTGTTAGGGAAGGAAAATACATTTGTCTTTTGTCTTTTACTTGTTTCGGTCATTAGACTGTGGCCATGCTGGGGCACTGCCTTGAAGAAGTTTAGTTGGACAAATCAACCCAAGTACTTATTCTTTTAAAGTGTGGTACTTATTCTATTGTTTCTTTTGCTGAACCGCTAAGATACAGGGACATAAACACACAAACACCAATTGTCAAGAAGTGGTGGACAAGGACAAACACACACATATACAGGGTACGTAAGGTATTTGAGGACATACATTTTTGGGGTCATGGCTGCATTTATATAATCTTTGATTCAGAAAATAATAATGGCAGACCCATTAGTAATGGTTTCTTTCTTCAACATAATGTCACAAATTTGAAGGGGAGAAGCATTATTGTCAATTAAATCACTGACATTATACTTGTTTTATGTTTATTGCTTATTTTATGAATAGAAGACAAAATAACCAGGGACGTGCCGCCTAGGTAGGCAAGGTAGACAGTGCCTACTTTGAATAAAATATAGCGAGAGCAACATTTTCCTTTCATGGCAATTACGAAGGTTACTCTGATTACTCTGCATAAAATGCAAAATATTTTATTCTGTTGTAGATTAGGCAGGCATAATTTGCCCCGACATTTCAATCTCAGTATTAAAGCTATGCATAGGACTCCTGTAGTACACGTGCTGCATACATTCCAACAACACCATTTTCTTTACGTGCTACAAAGGCAGAAGTAAATCTGCCTCCAACTCAGTCGCACACATGCATTTCGCTTATTTCTTGTGCATTTTACGAACTGCCTACCCAGAGTAATTACAGACTGCACATGCTTGAAAATAATGCAAGGTATTTAAACACATTGCATTGCTTCATTCATAGAATTATTTCAAAGAAGATAGAGGAGTTAAAATCATAGCAGAAATGTTGAATGAAACCCTAACCGTTTAGTGAGTAAGCTGATATACTTTGACATTTAAGAATGAAAACAACTCGTGTAAATATATCAATCTTGAAGTATCTCAACAATATTCTTTTTATCAACTTGGTAACTCTCAAAACACTTAAATTTTTAGAAATATAACTGAACAACAAAAGTCCTTACCTTTAGCAAATTTTTTGTATGATACAGCATTTTGAACATTGTCAGTGAAGCTGTTAAGAACATCAACAATGTCAACATCTTCACCATCACCATAATCAAAGAGAAATGTAACATTTGAACCTGTGCAGCTATAAAATAAAGATGGAAAATTAGTAAAAAAAAAAGGGTGAATAAAAGAGAAAAGGAAAAAAAAATTGTGAAATTATGACAACTATGTAACTTTCAGTTCATTCCTACTGAATTGCACCTTACCAAACCCTTGTGAGTGGATTTGATAGACAGAAGCAAAAGAATCCTATCATATCTGTCTGTCTGTCTGTCTGATATGTATGTCATTATCCAGTTTCTCTCCTCTATCCCAAATCATTATATCAGGTAGTTGTGTTTACATTTTATTCAGGTTTTCACTGGGACATTCCACCAATACACCTTTTTATTATGAGTGGTTATGGCTTCTACCATACTGTGGGTTCTTATTTCTTTGTCTTTGGGGTTATCCTTCTGACGGATTTCATTATATAGTGTCCTAGCTACAAGATCATGTCTCATTGGTAGATAATACTGTGATATTTATGGACAACTGCTTATGATGTGGGTGATATCTTCAGTCTTAACTCCACAAAGTTTGCATCAGTTGTGACATTTTACTGCTTTTCCTGCAATTCTGTGCCTTTTGTGCATCAGGTGCACAATGAAATGCAGCTAATAAGTTTAGGTAATATTTTTCAATCAACAGTCAACATCTGGGTGGAGACACTACCTACAAGATCAGAATTGACTTGTAGATAGTGTTTCCATCCAGAATTGACTTGAACACAACCCAACATCTTATGAATAGAATAGAATTGGATATGAATAAGTTACAAATTTGAGACAGAAACCAGCAATCATTTGAAGCAATGACTGTGTTTGATCACTCACAATACGATTACACTAAAACATACCAGACTCCAGAAACACTTCCATTATTGCAAGAGTGCCAAGTTTTTTGACAACCATGATGACATAGTAAAAGAAAACTTACTTTGCTTGAAATGCAATTTCCGAAGTTGTCTGAACAGGATGCTGAGTCAATGGTGCACCATATCTCCCCAATAGAGGAAAGATGACAACATTGGTAATCTTTTGAACAGGAGCAAATTTAAATGGTAGCATTATCTCTTCTTTCGATATCATCCAAGGATTGACCATTGACACCGATATTTCATACTCTTGACCTGCTGTAAGGAATCTGAATACTGCTGTGCTACTTCGATTGTCACTAAAGAGAAATCCAAAATTAAAAGATTAAATATTAAGGAAACATATTGGATTAAAACAAATCTGAAATATCTGAATTTTTAGTTTTTTTTTTAGTTTAATGTTGTTTATACTCAAATCAGTCAGTGACTTTCCAAAATTATTGATTTTATTACAACACATCAGATTAAAAGAAATAATTCCTTTGGAATAGTAAGTTTTAAATAAGGTTTGTTCTGATGCTGATTTACATCAATGTTTTCACGGTAGCATGGATAGGACTTCTATAAAATTCACACATTTCTACAATCTAAAAAAATACCATAGTGATGGGATGTTCTGTTAAGACAAAGGAATTATTTAACACTTTTGTAAAATGCATTGGCTTCTTACTTGATCTTATTTATCACAGTGTAATTAATTACAAAATGAATGTATATATATTATATCTAAACATTGTTGTATGGTAAGCTTCTGTCTGATTGAGGAGAGTTTCTTTTGTCTACTAAAACCTATAGACTAAAATCGAATGTCTTTCATCTGGAAAGTACTGTTTAATTACATGCAAAGACAAAGCAAATATTATGAATAGCTTTACCTGATTAAGTTGACTATGTAGCAATCAAGTGAGTGTTCCCAACTGAAAGTAATGTTATTACCAGTGTCAACGTATGCAGTCACAGTTACAGATTCATCCAGTGAGACAACTCGTGAAGAATTTGTTTCAATTCGGAAACCAGTAATGGCTTCATCAATCATTACAGTGGTTTTACGTTTAATACTTGACACATGATTGTAAACAATCATTTCAAGTTCGTATTGTCCAGGAACAGTATATAAATAGTTCATGGTGATATCATGCTCTGATGTCTCGGTATGTTCAGTAGATTCAATGAAATTATAGTATGGCATCTGTAGCAAATCATCAAATATAAACGTTCTTTCTTCGCCATCTCCAAAACTAACGTTAACTGATATAAACATGCCAGCATACACGTAGAAAGTAATCGGCACCGATTTATTAGCAATACCATAAATGGTGTACAAGTCAACTTTTAACACTGGACAAGATGACTCCACAATCATGAAGGCATTTTGTTGGCTGATACTGTTTTTAGCAAAGACAGATATATTATAGTAGCTAGGCATAGAGAGGTGGAAAGAAAGCTGAAAATACAAAATTTCATTTAATTTTACTGGTAATATAGGTAGATACATACTTTTTACATGCACACACACATACTGCAAAACAAACAACTGCAGGTATTACAATTACACACCAATTTAATATTCGTAAATGTTTGGAAACCAAGAGAGAGTGGAGCAAAATAAAACAGTTGCTGCTGACCACTAGGTGTGGCACTTTGCCAATTGAGGATGAGAGAGAGAGAGTATCATTGACCAGCACTCAGACAACTTTGAAGATCTTAATGAGGGTGTTGCTGAGCTTCCTGAGCCAGGTGATGTTGACCAGCAAGGGTTGGGCATCAAGTAGGCATGCTGTCTCATCTGAGCATATGGTGGATGACCACTGCTACTGCACGGAGATAGCAGCTGCTGTTAACTCCATGTTAAGGGTCATCATGTCAGGCCAGTGCAAGAGAGAGAGAGAGAATGGAAACAAGCACACCCTGAACAGTTTCAGCCTCTCTTGCACTTACTGGTGCTGGCATACGTGCTGCAGGTAGCTTTTCCTCACCTGTAGCCAGCTTAAACCGATATAATATACTTTTGTTTATAGTAGAATCATTCATTGGAACTAATGAAGGATACCTACAATGGCTATTTTAAATATTCACAAACCTATTCTTTTATATTAGATGAAAAGAGGACAAAAATATTTTGACATAAAATTGATTTACTCCTTATAAAATACTGAACTTACTTTTGGCTCACTGGAAGTAACGAGTGCTGATTCAATGTCATATTCTAAGCTTGTGACATTCCAGTGAAATAAATTATATGGGTTACCTCTAAAGACAACCGCCCATGTGGAATTCCTGCCAAGAAAAAGAAGTTCAGTTTTAGATAAATACATCTAAAAATTGATATACAAAGCACACTCCACAACAACGATGATGATGATGATGATGATAGTAACAATCCTGTCTACAATAGGCACAAGTGTGGTGGGACCAATCAATTCCATTGGCCCCCAATGTTCAACTGGTAGTTATTTCATTGACCCCGAAAGTTTGAAGATCAAAGTCAACCTCAGCAGAATTTGAACTCAGGATGATGATGATGATGATGATGATGATGATGATGATGATGATGGTGATGATGATGATGATGATGATGATGATGATGATGATTTCAAATTTTAGCATGGGGCCAGCAATCTCAAGAGAGAGGGTAAGTTTGTATACATGTACTCATATTTTGGGTTCTATTTTTCCTGTTTGCACCAACAAACCTGTATGTGTATATATAGATATTTGGGACGAGGTTTTGAAGGTCAATCTCAAAGAGCTGAACCTTATGAAGGAGATGACAGGAGATTGCATGGCACATTGCTGTACCTGGGAAGACCTGCTTACCGCAACGGAATTGAGATCCACGGTGTCACATAAAAAGTTTTGGTAAGGATCTGGTGCCACATAAAAAGCACCCAGTTCACTCTGTGAAGGGGTTGGCATAAGGAAGGAATCTAGCCATAGAAACCAAGCCAAAAAGAGTATGGAACCTGGTGCAGCCCGTGGCCTGAATGCTCCATGTCAAGCCATCCAACCCATGCCAGCACAGAAAACAGATGTTAAACAGTGGTTTCAGTGAGACTCAGTGTGATACCGAATGTGACAAGGCCCTGGCCCATTTTGAAATACAGGTACTACTCATTTTTGCCAGTTGGGTGGACTGGAGCAACGAGGAATAAAGTGTCTTGCTCAAGGACACGACACCTCACTGGTTTTCAAACTCATGACCTTACGACAGAGTGTGCCAAATAGCCTAACACTAAACCATGTGCCTTCACACATATGCACACACATATATATACATATGTATATATATACACAAATATAGACTCTCTGTCTCTGTCTCTCACACACACACACACACATATATATATATATATATATATATATATATATATATATATATATATATATATATATATATAGAGAGAGAGAGAGAGAGAGAGAGAGAGAGAGAGACGGTTTTTGGGAAGGTAAAAGTTATGGCCAGTCATAGAGTGACCATTTGTTTCACCCCTATAAGGCACTGAGCTGTATATGCAACTCATCAGATTGAAATGGCCGAAGGCAGACAACGAAGATTACGTGACGATCAGTTTTGCCAAAAAAAGAGATTTGTCCCTGCAGGCGGAATGCGGTTATCTCCCTTACATCAGCTCCATTCCTAGATGCGCTGGGCGTATTCAACGAAGACCAATGAAATCATTACATGGTTTAAAACCAACCAGGGTAGAGGTAGCACAAGGTTCACCCAATTCAATATAGTCGACCTTCACATTTCCTATATGCTGGGACCTGACACATACAACAAGTAGCACCATAATGTTGCTTGCTTTACCCCACAACCTTCTTTCTCAAAGTTAAAACTTGTGTGGGAAGAGTTTTCTGTAGATTGGTGGACAAACACTTTGCACATTACACAGATACAAATGGTTGTTTAATAGGCACAAGTTAAGGGTCTCCTTCAGTTGTGCACCCAACATTAGGAAGCAGAAATAGCATGGTCATGATGGTCATGCAGGATAGACAGAGCAGCCAGTCAAGCCTCCACTTCTGCAAATACTCTAACAAGGACTGGGAGTTGTTGGTTAGATTTTCTGACTGAAGCTGAAAGTTCTGGTAGAGCAGCCGCTACTTCTTACCATAACATAGTGTGTGTGTGTGTGTGTGTGTGTGTGTGTGTGTGTGTGTGTGTGTGTGTGTAACAAATATATTATATATACATATATATATGCATATATACACACACACTATATGTGCATGTGTGTGTCAGTGCATGCATGCAAACACAAACTCACACTATATGCACACATACACACAGGTCTAGCAGCACTCACACTCCACTTCACTCACAAACATATATATATACACACACATTGCCAATGCAGAACTTGATGTGCAGGTCTTTCCTGTTCCTGAATTCAAGCAGACATTTTAAACTGGTTTATATAATGAGATTAAAGTAAGTGTTAATAAAATATCCTGTAATTTATAAGGATCAGTTCAGTCACGATAATTATTGATATTGTGCCTACCACAAAGCCCCTTGGGTAAGAAAGGGTTATAATTTAGATGGTTGATAAAAGGTTTATGTTTCACAGAGCAACACCTAATTTCCATTGGTGGAGTCTCTTAGGTATTCCTAAAAGATTAGCCATCTGTTAATGGGAGCATTTAGCAAGTGAGTTGTCAAGCAAATGGTGAGATGTTCTGTAACAATTCCATTCCAGACCACTGATATACTGATAGCCATAATAGTTAGCCTAATTAGATATGCGAGCGCACACACTAATGTTTTGTTAAAGTGTGAATATTATACATACACACACACACACACACACACACACACACACACACACACACACACACACAAAGAAATATAAATGCTATATGGCGTCACTATTTAATACAGCTTTAATTGCAAAAGGTGCTTGCTACCATAGCAACAGCACCAACAACAACAGGAGTATTGTTACTGTTGTCGTCATCATCAAATAAAGGTTTTAACCATTTAATGGTGAAGGAAATTAAAAGTACGATCTCTGGAGCTAGTAAATGTTCCAAAAATATCTAATGCTCTAAAACCGACAAATGAAAGAATATATTATTTATGCTCTAAGTATCCAAGGGACAAACAAAGAAAATCAAAGAAAAACTTAAAACACGTTACTCAAATCCTTTTCAAAATGACAGGTTAAGGCACAAACTGTAGGATTAGGGTTTTAAAGAGAAAAACCCAGAATAAACAACATTTCAAGTGAAAACATTTGAGTTCATGGACACAAAAACATGTTACCATTTCTTCTCTTTTAGCTAAAAGCAGTTCTATCAGTTTTGTTTGTTTAAAATCTAGAACAGCTACATCATCATCATCATCATCATTGTTTACATTGGATATAAATAGAATTACAATGAGCACTTGGTAATGGCTGTTATCCTCCTGAACTTGTAAACCAGAGATTTCATTGAATTTACATCAGTTTCTTAGATTGGCTTTCTGCCCAAATTCCAGGTGCTTGGCAACGGTTGATATGACAGGGAGCAGTCAGTTTCTATTTGCTTTCAGATTGCCAATAATACTGATCGGTTTTGAATTGGAGCCAAATTTTGTATCAAGATGTTTTGCATCAGAAGTCTAAATTTAGTGACAGTTTTCATGTAACACTATCATCCAATACTGAAGAGGAGAAGAATCGAATCAGCTTACTTTTCTTTCTCGTTTTGGTTAGTTGCCTTTCGAATCATTTGTTATTGTAAAAATAACTTTGAAAACATTTTAAAATTATTATCACTGACCCCTTTCTTATTCATGCATGACTCAGATTCAAATGATCCCAAAATGAAGAAAACAAACTCGCTTTACTATTATTAATGATATCATTTAATAATCATTAATATTATGAAATAACAGGAAGCAGAATAAATAGCCTGTAAGGTTAAAAGTGTTAAGCCTAACCAGAAACTTTGGATTGAGGCAGGGCTATATAAGACAAACTACCATTTGGTTTCAATTTGGCTGAATAAAATTTCTAATTTTAATTCCTCTTTAAGTAGGACATAAGCGCAATAATCATGAAAATAACTGTTCCAACAATAATGGTTTGTCCATTACATCAACCCCAGTGCTCAAGTGGTCCTTATTTTATTGGCCCAAAAGAATGAAAGGAGGAAGAGGACGATGACGACAGCAGCAACAATGGCAGCAGATGCTGCTGCTGCTGCTACTACTACTACTACTACTACTACTACTACTACTACTACTACTAAAGCAAAGTAATATTTGCAGAAAAATCTGCCAAGAAGTTGTCCCATTTTTTTGGCACATGCTGCCTGCTACTGTCACAATGTAAAATCCTCTAAAATAATCAGTTAAATATTTCATTAGAACAATTCTGTTTTAAAATGATAAAATGTGCAGTGCTGGGGTTGTGATGGCTGAGGGAGAAACTGTGGGGGCCATGATAAAAGGTGTGAACAGTACGGTGGTGGTGGTGGGTATCAGAGCAGGTTATGAAAGGATATTTAAAAACAATTCAATGATTTGCAGGCTGTGAGAAGTAAAGAAGTAAAGAAGTAAAGAAGTAAAGAAGTAAAGTGTTTCAAGTTACCAAAAGTTGTTAGAATCGTTGGGTTGCACTGTTTGATAAACTCAAACTACCCAACTAAAAATATAGTCTTTTGTGATGAGAGTTTGGTATAAAAAAGACAGAGATGTGAAAATATCTGCTTGAATAAGTCATGTAACTGAACAAATGTAGAGAAGCAACAAGTTCAACTCGTTGTTGTTTAGCCGCGAGATCTAATAAGCAGTTTCTGATCAAACGTATTTTAGCCATGATTGTTTCTTCTCTTGACAGATATGACATACATGAAGTACATTATTCAGCAGCTATTTCTTGCAGATCAAGCAGCCACACAATGACCTCCTTGTAGACAAACAAACCAGCTAGTATAAAAAATAAATGTGAAACTTCAAAATGTATTTGAAAATAATGAGTTCTGTTAAGAAGCTTTGCTATTCTCTTGCCTGAAGTCTACAATAAATGTTGAAGTGTAGTGAAGAAGTATGCCTTGCTTATTGCAAATATTAATGACCTTAGCTTTGGATATGTGACATCACAGTAAAGGATACTAAGAGGATCGTATCTAGACATTCTGTTAGCTACCAACACCATTACTGCAAATAGTAGAACATCTATTATTAAGATACTGCAAGCTATCTCTATAGAAGCACTCAATAAGCTCAATGTAGTAAACAGACCAAACAAATTTCTGTTGCATCTTAAATACATGAGCCATTTGAATCCTATATACATCTGGAGAGTGTATAAATGAACTTTCAATAAGTGATTTGATGTAGGAATAAGCAAGGTTATTGAAAAGTAACAGCAAATCTGTGAATTTCAAAAGTTAATCCCTTGAAGAGTGCTGATGAAGAATTAATAAGATGGATGTTTGAATTAATTTGACATTGACTTTCATATTATTATTGGTGAATGCTTTATTATTGTACACCAGAAGAGAACTTGGAAGAGATTTACTGCAATGCAACCAAACTCTTTTCAAAACAAATTTTCAAACTCCTTCAACGAAAAAAAGCTCACACAAAGACAAACCTACAAAATACATGCCATGCACCTTCCATCAAAAGCAACAATTGCACTTTTACTAACAACTTCAATTCCTCACAGTGACACTATAAAATCACACCAGCAAAACTTATAACAATTCCAAAACAAATATCTGACCAAAATAGCATTACAGATCCATCTCACCACTAGAAAATAAAACAAAAGAAAAACCCCAGAAAATTTCATCTTTGTCAGCACACTTACATACTTCACTTTCCAAATCTATTCAACTATTCACTGACATTACACAAATTCTTTATGATGACTTCAATAAAAGGAAAAGAAATCTTAAACGACACCATCCGAACTGCCACAACCACTAAAAGCAAAATACTTAACATGTCCCAGGGAAACAACCCAAACTGTCAGCTAACTGTCCGGTCAGCAAGTATATCTAGTTTGATGACAACACCACTGAAACGTGTGCCACAAGTAACCATTCTCTCAGCCATTCTTTTTGATTCGGATTTTTACAATGTGCCTACAACTGCACTATGCAGAAACAGGATCTTATGCAAATGACACTACTATCATATGCTCTCCCAACACTTGTCAGGTGTAGCAGCAGCACAACAACTCCAGCCCAAGATCAGCTAACTCCAAACAACAGACTTAAGTAGCACCTGTCAAAACAGCCACCTCTTTTCTTAACAGCAACACCAAAGAATATCACTTCTAGATATTTCAAACCATTACAAACCACACACACCCAGGGGAGAGACAGAAATACTAGTATTATACAGAAGTTACAGACAACGCAAAAAGAAAATTGCATAGTATACTCACAGGTACAAGAGAAAAAAAATACTAAAAATATATTAAGATTCACCATGGATTATAAACAGCTTTATCTGGCTGCCTAGTTCACAGGATCGAATGGGTTTGAGTAGCACATCATGTTCCAATATTTGCTTTGGATGTCCTTCTTAAAATCAACCACTTTACAGAGTGTATTGGATGTTTTCTTCTCCATGGCACCAACATTAATGGGGTTACTATGGAGCTCAAAAGACTAAGATCCTTTTGAATGAAGTGGGGCTAAAGAAGAGGTGGAAGTGGCTTTATGCTCGGAGATGAGAGGATTAAAATATGAAAAAAATGGACCGGAACTGAACAGGTTTCTAGCTTCAGAGTTTAGCTCAAGAAGACAATCCTGCAGTCAAACATAGCTTATAATTTCCATAAATAACATGACTCTCAGAACCCTTTAATCCATTCTAGCATAGCCAAGTGGATGTTAGTGTTAGGGGTGACAAGTCAAGAGTTGTCAACTGACTAAAAGAAAATATCTCAGTGGAGCATTCTGAACACTACAAATACTTACTGTAGGGGACTACGTATGAAATGTAGTGGAGTGAAGAACTTTGATTGTTAATCAAGGTTATCTCAGTAATTAGTAAACAAAAAGTTATAATTTAAAAACTACAAACAAGAGAGATAACTCCAATTAAAATCAACTGATCAAAATATAGACAATGGATCTGGTGTTTGAAACAAAACTTAAGAGAATTAAGAATTAGAACATTTAACCAAAGAGCTGTTGTTTATATCCAGATAAAAAATTTGGCCTGCTGATTTCAGATCCGTCCTCTTCAGGTAAGATAATCACAACAATTAGTTTCATATTTAACAAGCCTACTAAATAGAGTCTCCAACCATTTACAGCATGCTTGTCTCTGTTATTAAATAAATATCTGAAATGTTTTACAATAAAGTTTCTTCCTATAATGATATACATTTTAGTTTTCAGAGTGAACATTCTGTTCTTCTAAAAGAACAGCAGCAGCGTTCAAAAATGAATTGAATAAAAGGAGTTGAACTATTTAAGCAAAATAAAATGATTTGTAATCCTTAGGCTTAGATTGAATTCCAGAAGGTTGTGAATTTATGATTCTTTCAATTTGCTTTTTGAAAATGTTGTCTTTCAAAAAAATGAGACAGTGAAACAAAAAATGAAGATCATTCCAGACCTGAAAAAGAGGAGAAATTAAAAGAAAACTTACTTAAGCAGATTAACATGTACGGGACCATGAAGTGCAAGACCTTTTATAGGTTCATCAACATATATGGCCCCCTTCAGATAAAGGATTTCTGATGAAGAATTTACAGCAAGCTGTACAGAGACTTCAATTAATCCGTTTCTCTGAAATATATGTGTCCAGCTAGAAAGAGAAAAAAACAATATGAAATTACAAGTAGAATTTAAATGCACAACAGAAAAATATCATTTATATTTGTAATCATTAGCCTCTTTACTTCTGTTTATATCTGATTGATAAAGAACAGCAAGTAAATCTGAATGAAAATGTTGGTCTGACTGCTTTCCCCACCATGAACACCAACAAATAGCATAATTTCAGTCAGTCCCAGGTCATATAAGTGTACAGTTGATCAATGTCACAACTAAAATGCATTTACTTTCCAACTGATTCGCAAAACATAAAACCCACAACATACGCAAAAACAAATCATTAAAATATTTCACAAATTTCTTTCATATCTAAAATTGTGACATGAGAAATACAAATTCTCAGGAACATTCACTTGCTCAAGAAATAACTGTACAGGAGAAACAATCTATGCAATGGTTAGGCATCAACATTTCATAAACTGATACTTCAACTAATCTTTAAAATTAGGTGTGTGTGTGTGTGTGTGTGTGTGAGTGCATGCATGCATGTGTATATGTGCACTCAAAAATATAAGCTGTTTAATTCATTGCTGCAACATTTTGGTCATGAAACTGTCTGACTGCTCTATAAACATAAACTTGTAGTTTTATTTAAATCCATGTTATTCTCGCATGTATCCCAGTCTTAATACACTTTATGGAACAGATTCTTAAAGGATGGTTTGATTTGATTTGCATTAACAAAGAAAAGTGGATATTTGTGTATGTATGCACGCACACACACACACACAAACTCTTTTATAAAAGACAAATTGAAAAAATTAACATAAATGTTAAACAGTTAAATGAGAAGCTCAAAGAATATTGTAAAACTATGGATGTTGGGATTGTGATGTTGATGAAAATGTTAATAATATCACCAATGCTGAAAACTGTGTGGCTACAGCCTTATGCACCATCTTATTAATGCCCACTTGAATAGAAAATCCAGCTCTGGAGTGACAGTGCATAGAACTATTTAAATAAACCAAATTAGGCATGGGTTTGGGTGAAACAGGATGGAGATGGTATGTAACGAGTCTATTCACAGAAAAGGCCATTGACAGTAGGTTATAAGCAGATGCTTTTCCTTTCGTTAATCACCAGCAGAATATTACAATTAATAGCCATTTGATGATTATTCAGAAATTAAACCTATTTTCACTTTTAAATTCTTTTCACCCTGCATCAAAAACTATTTTTCTCCCATTTATCACCATCACCAAATGTCTGTTTTCGATGCTAGCATGGGTTGGATGGTTTGACAAGGAACTAGCAAGCTGCAGAGCTGCATCAAGCTCCAATGTCATCTTTGGCATGGTTTCTATGGCTAGACGCCTACCCTAATGCCAACCACCTCACAAGAGAGTACTATGGGCTTTTAGACATGCCACCAAATACTAGCAAGATTGCCATTTAGCTTACAAGACAGAAATGCAATCACTTCCTCACTCAAATATGGATACATTATAATATTTCCACACACAAAATATTTTGGTAAAGTAACATTAACATAATACAAAGAATTCTTTAAAATCAGTTTTCGAAACTTGTTTGAATAAATCAAAAGTAACAAACTTTGAATATCACCAAAAGATGTAAATATATTTTTATTTAATAAGTGAGTGTTCTTTAAGGTTTCCATGGAACAAAACATACATTATGTGAGGTACGCAACAACTCTAAAGAGGGTGATGATGATGATGATGAGGATGATGATGATGATGATGATGATGGAGAATATGTTGGTACAGAATACTTAAAACCGGAAAAGTGTAAAAACATAAACAAAATGTAAATGAAAAGATGGTGATAAGTGTAGAGCAGCAGATCTATGTGAAATAAAGTAAAAAAAAAGAGAGAGGGAAACATATCGACAGAATGTAGACTGAAATATAAAAATATCTTTATAAATGTGTGAGAAGAATCTGAATAGATTGAATAGGAAGAATATGGGCAGAGATGTGGCAAGAAGACAAAAAGGTGAGCTAGTATGGCAAAGGGGTGGAATGGGCCAGAAGCTAGACTGGTAAATGGACAGGAAACAAAATAATCAGCAAAATTGGCAGCAGAATATAGATGTGCTATATTTAAAAAAACAGAAACTGCAAAATTATTCACTTGTTCTGCCTTAAGTTATATAAAATTTGGAGAATAATAATATTGATTTTTCTTCTGCTTTTTTTTTTTTTTTTCTGTAGGTACAAGGCCTTATTACACCTATAAGGGCAGGGAATGAAGTTTTGCAATGCCTTTCTAATAATGGTTAGCAAATAATTTTAACCACAACCAAAAATCAGAATCTAAAGATTAACTGTCAGGGGTCAACATTTTATTACACTTGCATTAACAATAATTCTTATTAAATTTGACACAAGGCCTGCAATTTTGAGAAGAGGAGGCAAGTCTGTGATATTAAACCCCCAATACTTGACTGGTACTCTATTTTATTGAACCTGAAAAGATGAAAGGCGAAGTTGACCCCAGTAGAATTTTGACACAGACGGCATAGAGCCAGAAGGAATGCTGCTAAGTCCAAAATACTAAAGAGTCTGGCAGATTCTTTCTTTTCTTTTTTTTCTTTTGTTTTAAAGAGGTCCCAAACAAAGTGAGAAGCCATTTATTATAAAGAATTATAACGAAAGAAGAAATCAAGAGAAAATGAATGAATTTACTTTAGACTTGAAAGATTTCATGTCATAAGAAGGAGAAAAACAATGAGATGGAAGAGAGTGCCAAAGTCTGGCAGTTTGAGGGGAAAAGCTACAATTGTAGAAAGATTTCATTATTTGTGGATGCACATTATTTGGATGAAGATGGTGTGAGTGAGGTGAGATGGCACAAAGTGATCTGGAACTAAGAGAGAAAGTTCACCAGAGTACTTCCAGGGACAAAATAATGATAGAAAAGACATGCTGCTTTAATTATGATAGTGATAATAATAATAATAATAATAATAATAATAATAATAATAATAATAATAATAATAATAATAATACAAAATCTCACAAAATGGAAGTGTTTTCTACATGGATAGCCAACCTGAAATTAGCAAATCACTTGACTCAAGATAAAGCTTCTAGTCTAAACATTAATTAGAAAAAGAAGTGGGTTTCACTGGAAGCAAAAAAAAAACTGAAGAGAACAAAGATGGCCAAGAGAATATATTTGTCTCTAACTACAAAAGTAAAATAGCTTTGGTTAAGAAAGAGGCATCTAGCATGAGAACAACTTTCTCAGTAGATAATGGAAGAGATTTCCCAGTAAGACACAGCAGATCTATATAACCTGCATCAACTTAAAGAAACAAAAACAATTTATAAAAAAGATAGCAAAGTGGTGAAGATGGAGATAGATGGGTTTATTAATGATAGCATCAGGACTATTTCATTTAAGGTATATTTACATAGATAAGTATGCCAGGTTATAACTTGCATCATATCAATATCATGGGTTTATAAAGATTATTTCTAAGTCAGCTACAGCATAGGGAAACTTCAAAGAAAAGATATCCTTAGCTGAGAAATAAGACTGAAAAATAATATCAATTTGGTAGAATAAAAAATAAACATTAGAAATGTGGAAAACAAAAGCCATTCATTACAAATTATCTGAAATCAGGAAGATTTTTTAAGCTCTTTCTATAGTTTTAAATAATTTCCATTTTGTCCTATTACAACTAAATTCTATTAAAAATTAAATTGAAATGGTTGTGTGTGTGTGTTCATAGGATCAATAAACTAAAATGACCTTTCCTTCAAATATAAAGTCAGACAATTGCCAACACAAAGTAAAACAAAATATACACTCTTTTATCTCTTCGATAAATATTATTTTTATATCTTTTATATTCATTATATTTTCTTTCTTTCATTACTATAATATTCTCATTGGTATATTAATACAATTTAATCAGTTTTTTTTCTTCCAGTCTAATTAATTACTATGTTTATTCCTGTGTATTCAATTGCCTAGTAAATTCTCAGTAAAAGAAAAAAAATCCAATAAAACAAAATGTATTTCAGATGTTATCTTGCTCCCAGACTCGGTTTGTCAGAGCAATTTTAAAAGCAAGACTTCATAATGAGAAAGCTTAATAACTTGCAGAAACAGTGATTTAACCATATTCAGAATCGTTATTTTTTAGTAATGAAAAGTCACCGTTACTAAGGGCATTTATTACTATTTATTATTATTTCTATCCATTTTTCACATGTTAATGATATTAAATGGAATGGATTTCATATAGTTGCAGGGATTGTTTACATAGCAAATATTCCTCTTTGTATTGTTAACAATTTATATATTCATCATCATCAGATTATATTCACAAATGAAAATAACAATGTCATGTTTAAAGTATTCACTTTGAACTTGAAAACAAAAAGAAAATAGATTAAGCAATAATTGTTGTTATTTATAGAATAATGATTGCTATTAACTTCATTCAATAAAGTTTATTCAACTAATATTGATTTCTAGCATTGGCAAACAACCACCAATTTGGAAAGGAAGGATATAGCTATTTCACTAAATCTCAGAACTTGTTTTATTAACCCCAGAAAGATGAGAATCAGGGTCAACCCCTAAAGATTTTAAACTAAGAATGTTAAAGTCTAGAATAAAACATTGGTTTTCTATCATTTCTACCCAACCAGCTTCATGGCTAAAATGAACGGGAATTAACTGGATTTCAAAAACCAAAGAAAAACTACTCTCTATAACTTCGTCTGTAAATCATATTTTGAATTGGATATTTTTCTAGTTGAAAGGCTTTCCTTACATTTTGAGGGTCAATGTCCTTCCATAGGGATAGTCACATGGAGATACACAATCAGAAGTGTCTGTGTGTGTGTGTGTAGGCACAGGTGTGGCTATATGGTAAGAAGATTACTTCCCAACCACATGGTACCAGGTTCAGTTCTGCTCCATAGTACCTTGGACAGGTGCCTTTTATTATAGTCCTGGGCCAACCAAATCTTTGAAAATAAACTTGGCAGATGGAAATTGAAAGAAGTCTGTTGTATGTATGTATGTATGTATGTATATATATAATGTGGTTTATATATATATATATATATATATATATATATATATATGTATGTGTATATATATTACAGACAATAAAATAAACTTTGAATGCACTACAGCTGTGGAAACAGCCAAGAAAGATTGGATGTTTACCCTTAGAAGACAGGAAAAAAAAGGTTGCTAGCAAGCTACTATAGGGAATCAAACCCTTTACCCGTCAGATACCAGGTGAATGCTCTGAACCATTAAGCTAAGTGGTTCCTGACAACGATTACTGTCAATTTTAATGCTAAATAATAGTTTTTCAAATGTGGGAACATTTTATAAACAAACTTTGGAAGTGCTGAACATGTTGGTATTTTGCAGACAACGAAATATTGAGAGAAAGACTTCTATTTTGGGTTATATTTCGAGCCTATCACTTAGACAATGAGCAATGGGGTCAGTGACACCAAAAGTGTCAGCACTACAGCCAGAAGTATTCCTTTCGTCAAGGAAGGAGAGAGGGACCAATGAAAATACCCAAAAGCAGCTCCAAGGAATTACTTGCCACAGCAGGGGGTACTAACTGATGGAAGTTGGTGAGGGAAACAAAGTTTCCAATACACATCATCAGACATTGTTGAGGTCAGATATTATTTTGGTTTCCAGGGCAACAAAGCAGCTGGTAGTGTATTTCTGCAAGGAAAGAATGGAGGAGGGCCAACAGAGGAAGAGAACCAAATAACAGGAGTTGATAGCAGGTTGTGGTATAAATCGTATAAAGCAGAGCCATTAAGTATAAAACTGTTGTGTTATAATGTGATGTAATGATTTTTGTAGGTTGTATGGAATGAGGTGACTTGTGAACTTAATGCCAGCATTGTTTGAACAATGTTGACATGATACTTTGCACAAGCAGCAGTAATGGAGAGAATACAATTTGAGTGTTTTGATGCAATTCCAGTAATCAAGGCCACAAAACAACTCTGTGTACAAAGTGTTCGACTGCTGACTGTGTGAAAGTGTAACTTCTTTACTCTGAAATGCAGAAACAGGAAACATCATTGTTCCAAAACTCAACTAAGTGCCAAAGAAATCATTGCATGTTTAAAATATGATGACTCCAAGAAGAAGAAGAAAAAGAAGGGGGGGGAGGAGGAGGAGGAGGAGGAGGAGGATTCAGAAATATGGTTAATGTATTTCTACTGAGAAGAAATGTGAAAATGCTTGAAGATCGTACATATCAGAATCATTATGGTAAAATATTTGAGATATTTTAGGTAAATTGATGGTTTTATTTTTTATCAGATGAAGCAATAACATTTCACAAGGTTCCACAACACCTTGACAATATCTAAAATACACACATACACACACACACAGAGTAATATAATGATTTCTAACACAAGCATGAGGCCTCAAAAATTTGGAGAAGTGGTATGATTGATTATATCAACCCCAATACTTAACTGCTACTTTATTGATTATGGAAGTTGTATCACAAGTTACTTGCTGACCCTGCTGGTGTGAATGCCATGTAAAAAGCAGTGGTGCTGGTACCACAGGAAAAGCATCCAGCACACTCTGTGATGTGGCTAGCGTTAGCCATAGAAACCGCCAAACACAGACAACAGAGCCAGGTGCAGTTCTCTGGTTTACCAGTTCTTGTAAAACAGTCCAACCCAAGACAGCATGGAAGACAGCTGTTAAAGGAGGAGGAGGAAGAGGAGGAGGGTGATGTTGAAAGGATGGAAAAGTTGATCTTAGCAGAAAATGAATCTAAGATACTGCAAAATATTTTGTGTAATGTCTCTATGATTCTGGCAACTCCCTCCAAACTATACAATCTGTCGCAGTTAACCATTTTCTTTGTTTGAATTATCTATTGTATAATTGTTGTGTATATTTTATCTGAAGTTGTCTGCAAGTATGAATTCCAGAATTAGCACAAAATTTTCAAAATAAATATAATAAGAAAGATAAAGATAATTAAATATTATATATTAGTAAAATATGTCATAGTTTATTAATTGACAATATACAAATTACACGTAATATAAACAAAAGCTATGCATAATCTAATTAATATAGATATATTAATTCACCCATAGGTTTGTATAACTTACAAAAACTGATGTGAACCTAATTTTATATACTATGTGAAACTATTTTTTTAAAAACTTCTTTCCCTAAAATCTTCATAACTCAAAAATACAAAAATTTTGTTTAATAACATTTTATATTGCCTTAGTGTTAAATGATTTTAGAGGAAGGTTTATAAAAAAAACCAAAAGAAACTGTAATTTTCAGTTGAAAGTAGTTTTAATATAGTTGAGTTAGTGTTCACATATTTAATGCAGGAAACCTAAAAATGTCCTAAACTGCAAAAAAAAACAGATGTTTCTTATACAAAAACAAACTTCGTTTCTATGGTCCCACATCAAAGGCTGGACTAAAACTAATTTCCCAGCCTGCCTTTCATGGAATTATAATTAGAATCTATCATTCCTTTATCCCAAACCTTTGGTCTCAATTTCGTTTAACTGCTTCCATTTTTTTTTTCTCTTTTTCATTACTTAAAGGAAAATGTTTGCAGATGGGACAATAACAGTTGTTTTAACATGAAATATGTTGCACCTACATCTCACAGGAATTTATATTGAAAGATTATATTGCAATTCTGGTTTTTAATTCAAACATGAGAGAGGAAAATGGTAAAGATGGTAAGAAAATTGCAGCTTTTACTGTTTACACTAAATCAACAAATAATTAAATACTAGCATCTAATCAACATAGATTAGACATAGATTAACACTTGATTAAGAAATGATTTTTATTGCACCACATTAAACAATCAAGCCTACATCTTTTATCTTTTATCTTTTACTTGTTTCAGTCATCAGACTATGGCCATGCTGGGGCAACACTGCTTTGAGGAATTTTTAGTTGAATGAACTGATCCCAGTACTTACTTTTTTTTTCAGCCTGGTACTTATTATATCAGTCACTTTTGCCGCGCTGCTAAGTTATGGGGATGTAAGCACACCAACACCAGTTGTCTAACAGGAGGTGGGGGTAGAGACAAACATAGACAAGACACACACATGTAGATATTATACATATACATATATATATACACACACACACAACAGGCTTCTTTCAGCTTCTGTGTACCAAATTCACTCCCAATGCTTTGGAAACAGATGCTCAAGGTGTCACACAGTGGGACTGAACCTGGAACTATGTGGTTGGGAAGCAAACTTCTTACCACACAGCTGCACCTATGCCTATAACAACATTTAATATGTTCTTCCTACAGAAGACGTCCTTGTAAGTTTCCCTAAATTCCATATCCAGTGAAATATTTTCATTTGACAAACTCGTATCTTTTAGCTACTCTTTACAAATTGGGGGGGGGGTCATCAGCTGATTTTACTTTCCTCTGAATGTTTAATAAGAGAGAATTGTCTCATAGCCACAAGGGTCACTTTAATTAATTAGATATTTTCATAGTTGTCTCCCTTGCCACTTTTGAGAGTCAACTTTCGTTAATGTTAATAATGAATGACATTAAAGTTAAAATTTTAATTAAGAAGCTATTTTTGGTTCCCTAATTTAATCTCCATTTAACCATCTCTTTATCTTGAGAAGTGCAAGTGTGTGTGTGTGACAGTTCAGCTCTGTCAAGCAGATGAAACATAATGTCACCCCCCCACTCATGGCAGCATAGACCTTTGCCTAAAGATTGCCCCAGGGGCCAGGCAAAGCAGAGGCCAGCAGGAGGGTCATGATGATCTTCTTCAATATCAAGGGCATCATCTCCATCCATGGTGGAATCTCCTGCCCAGACGGTCAACAAAGAATACTTTGTGGAGGTTTTGTGGGAGAACACCTGCCCCAGGCCACAATGCCATCCTGGTAACCAAACTACTTGATAGAGATGAGCATAAAAACCATCCCTTGCCCTCTCTACAGTTCAGCCCTTGCTCTCTGTGACTTTTGGCTGTTCTCCAAGCTGAAGGAGGCTGTGAGAAAGGTCCTGGATACCTTTACTTTGGAGGACTTCCATGAGGCTTTCACAAAGGGGCTGGGACACTACAACTAAAAGTGCATTGAAGTCAGAAGATCCAACTTTGAAGGTGATTAGAATTTTGTACTTCTCTGAAATTGATAAATGTCTCTTCTGAAAAAATCTCAAAACTTCTGGAATGCACATTACACCCCCACCCCACACACACACATACACGACATAGTGATTTGGGACAGAGAAGAGAAACTGTGTACAGTGGTGGAAATCAGCCGCCTGGTAGGCCTGGTAGATATGTAACACACTACCTCAATACCAATCTTGAGAAACTAGGCTTCTCAAAACCAGAAAGGAGAAAGCTGATTACAAGATTACAGATCCAAGCCATCACCGGAACCATAAAAGTCTATAAAACTTTCCAGACGTTTATCATTTAAGTATATATGAGCATGTCTAGATATGCAACTATATGCATGAGAAGTCATACATAAAACAAAACATACGAATACATAAAACAAAACATACATAAATATATACATACAAGACAGACAGACAGACACACACACACATATACACATCCAGAGAGAGAGTGAGTGAGAAAGAGAGATTTGAATTTACGACTGACAGGTGATGTAGCCATTTAGAATTTCACATTTCTGTATTTCAAAGTGAAAGACAATATTAAAAAATAACAATTGAGTTCTGGTGAGACACCAACATGTGAAACTGTGAGTAGTTATGGAGGTAAACATTACTTTGAGTAATATTTGTGGATATGTTTGTGTGTCAATATATAACTAGAAATATGTAAGTCTAAATATACATTGGTGGTTTG
>NC_068989.1:449849-451076 GCF_001194135.2 Octopus bimaculoides
TTTTGTGTTGTGATTTTTTGGTATATTTTTCATGATTTCTGTTTTCTGAGGTAAAAGTAATACTGAGAAGAAGCTAGTTTTAGTGAGAAGAAAGGACTTTGGCACAGTTTTGAACTAGTTTCAAATCCAAATGTTGATAGAATAAGTAACATAAGCAACAATCTAATGCCGACTGGTTTGCAGAAAAATTAAGACCATAATAGAATTTTATTGATTTTGAGGGCAAAGAAAAAAGAGTGTTGTTACACCTGGTGTAGATTAGAGGTCAAAATTTACTTTTATATAAAATATTCTAATAGAAAGTAGAAATGGCACCTCTTGAGTGTGTTGGGAGAAAGACCGAAATGTAAATTGGATTTCATGAAAATAATGAAGTGTATAATTTAGAAACAGCAATATCTATGCTAAAAGTAGAGACAAAAGTTATGGTAAATAGACTTTTTACAAAATATATACACTTGATATAAGATAGAAGAGTATACAAAACATGTACTTATATGATTATCTACACACCTAGTATATCTGTGTATAAAGATATATACACACACGTGCGTGTGTGCATGTATATTATGTATATGTGTGTGTGTGTATATATATATATGTATGTATGTATGTATGTATATAGATAGATAGACTGACAGACAGATACATAGATACAGATATTATACACATATATATATATATGCATACACCTATCGTGTGCGTGCGTGCATGTGTGTTATGTACATACATGGATGCATTTGAGTGCACCTTTATTTAAGGACCAGGTGTAGATTTAAATGCACAAGTTTAGATATTTTGCTAGTTTAGAAATGTAAATGGTTACAAAATATAAATGAAAGAATAACGACCATTCGAGACGACCTGCTTGCATTTTGGTAAGAAAAAAATAGAATTAAGAACAAAGTAATAAACAAACCTAAATTGACCTCTCACTGCTTGCTGGAATAACAATACAGAATGTCAGGAATGTCTGCTGTCAGTTGTGTAGTTTGTGAATAATTACTGGAAAATGGGATCTCCCTGTACTGGAATTAAACTGGCAATAAGGTAGCCAGATTGAATGAGAGAGGGAGAGGGAGAGAGAGAGAGAGAGAGAGAGAGGGTCGAGTAAGGAGTGGGAAGAGAGAGAGAGAGAGAGAGAGCGTTAGATTGAACTAAAAGGAGTCTACAGGTCAGTGTGAAGTGGAACACACTTCCAAGAGTTGCTTGTGGTGCTCTGTGCAG
>NC_068989.1:451488-452400 GCF_001194135.2 Octopus bimaculoides
GTGTGTGTGTGTGTGTGGGTGTGGGTGTTTGAAAGTCTTCAGAGAGGCAGGGGGAGGTATTAGCCTCTGTAAACTTCAATTCAGATGTGTATAAAAATAACACTGGTCTGTTACTAGCAATGCGTTGTTCAGTTTTATATACTTAATAACATCTATTGCCATATTAGATGAAATGTCCAGTTAAGCTGAAGCAGAAACAGCAGTAGCAGCCACACAGCAAGAGCTGATTGCTGTACAGGTAAACTACACAGCTACACAGGAGTTGACTAATTAAAACTTTTACAAATGCATCAACTTAATTTGTTATAATGCCGATATATATGTATATATATGTATATATGTATATATTTATACACACACACACATGTAAAATGAAGAAAAAAACGGTAGTGGTCAAAAGAAAATGGTATGGCTGTGGGTGTGCGAATGCGTGTAAGTAATTATGAATAAGACACAGTTACAAAGTGTAAAATTCGTTAGCACTATAAACATACAGACAGACATACAAACTCAAAAGTGTCTAAAAATATAACAGATACACATATTTAGGGACCAGTTCCTTACACATATACAAAGGAAAGGTTCTTCTCTGTGTGTGAGAAAAAATATATATACATTACCAAATATATATATATACACACACACACATATAAATATACCCATACATAAATATATATGACTATGTAGTTAACAAGTTTGTTTCCCAGCCCTGTGTAGTTATTACCACTACACAGGACATTGGCTAAGTGTATATATATATATATTCTATTCTTTTACTTGTTTCAGCCTTTAGTCGAACAACGACCCCAGGTTTTATTCTTTGTAAGCCTAGTCCTTACTCTATCAGTCTCTATTGCCAAACTGCCAAGCTGCAGGGACATAAACACATCAACGTCAGTTGTCAAGCGATGC
>NC_068989.1:452497-454263 GCF_001194135.2 Octopus bimaculoides
ATATATATATATATATATATATATATATATATACACAACCCGGTCCGTGAGTTCAACTCACTACCTCATGGTTGTGAGCCTGACACACACTAACCACAGAGCCATGTGCCTTCAAGGTGCATGGCTCTGTGGTTAGAGCATTCTTCAGCAAGACACTTTATTTCACACTGCTCCACTTCGCCCATCTGTAGATGTGTTGCAACATTGCTGTATTGGCTCCTTTGCCTTTCCTTTGGATAACGTTGGTGGTGTGGAGAGGGGAGGTTGGTATGCATGGGCAACTGCTGGTGTTCCATAAACAATCTTCCCTGGGACTTGTGCCTCAGAAGGGAACTTTCTAGGTACAATCCCATGGTCAGTCATGACTGAAGGAGGTCTTTACCCCAAAGTCAAAACCACCATAATAAATCCACAGTGTACCGAACGCAAGGGAATGCAACCTTTGAAGCCAACCCTTAAAAACAGATTCAAGGGTTGGCTTCAAAGGTTGCATTCCCTTGTACTGGGTACACTGTGTATTTATTATGGTAGTTTTGACTTTAAGAGTCCCTAATAGCATGAGGCATTTATGTGTAGTAATGTCCTTAATAATAAATACATATATTTAAAGGGAATAATTATACATTTTTTTTCCCTTATGAGGTTTTTATTTTGGCTACTTGATAAATTCTTATAAAGATTTTATCCTGTTTTAAATTTTATATATTTATATATATTAATTGAAGTGTACAGTATTACAGCATTACAACTGATCTTAACAATCAGTTTCACACTAAGGGTTCAATGGAGTGTTAGGTAAAATCCAATTATGTAACCCTGCACTCCTCAGAGGTGGCAGTTATAGAATGAAATATGGCAGCTGCTCTCTACTGCTGGAGGTGAGCACTGAGCAAGGGTTTAGTTAAGAGTTATGTCCCTTGGTACCAAAGCACCATCTCCAGGGTTGTTGCAAGGCAGCAAGAGTTTTCTGGAAAAGAGTGTTATGGGAGATGTGTGCAGTGGTACTATATGTGCAGCAATTCTTTTTTGGTGTGGGGGGAAGAAGACACATATACATCTGCGTTTGTTAGTGTGTTTTCTATCTTTTATGCTTTAGTTAAAACATTTGGTTAAATTTTGAGGGCATTTATGCATGCATGGAGTGTGTGTAGGAGTACAATACATGTGGGGGCTTATATTGGGGGTGGGGAAGTCTTTATTGAGTGGATGTTTACCATGTTAGGGTGCGTGTGTTTGTGAGTATGTTTGTGTATGTTCTGGTCAAACCATTTGCTGGATCCACAGGTATTGGTGGAGGGAGGGCCAAAGCTAGAGGACTGGTGGTTATAGTCACGATGGGGCATACAGGTATGATAGGATGTATTTCTTTTCATGTGGGCAAGGATTAAAAATTTCCCTTCTGCTGTTCAGGTAGATGCTTGGGTGCTGAGAGCTCTTCAATATTGCTCCTTTCTCACCCAAGCATAATCTGCACTTCCTGCTGCTATTGAAGTACTCTGTATGTGTGTGTGTACTCTCTTTCAGTGTGGAACAGAAAAAAACAAGAAATGAGTTTTAAAAACTTCAAATTTTTCCAACAAGAGATCTTCCCATTATTTTTAATATTTCAGCATTTAATACATGTACATGGATGTATATATGTGTGTATATTCATCTGAATATGACTGTGCATATATGACACCATCTCTCTTTCTCTCTCTCTCTCTCTCTCTCTCTCTCTCTCTCTATATATATATATATATATATATATATATATATATATATAT
>NC_068989.1:454273-458426 GCF_001194135.2 Octopus bimaculoides
ATATATATATATATGTATGTATGTATGTATGTATGTATGTATGTATGTATGTATGTATGTATGTATGTATTTGGTTAATGGTGGAGTAATGGAGGACAGTACTGACAGGGTATAATGAGAAACAGACAAGAGAAAGGGAAGTGGATAGACATGGAATTATTGTAAGTGGTGGTGATAGATGTCAGTAAAGAGTGACTTATTGCAGAGTGAGTGATGACTGGCAATACAGGAGGGTGATGGGGAAGTGTATATATATTTGGTTAAACAAATACATAACAAACACTGTGAAAGTGACCATGCTTTACCAGTAAGCTACCTGGTATAAACCATTCGTTTTATTATCTAATATCTAATAATAATATATATTTACATATGTGTGTGTGTGTGTGTGTGTGTGTGTGTGTGTGTGTGTGTGTGTGTGTGTGTGTGTGTGCACACGTGCACGTGAACAGGCATGTACATATGCAGATTCTTCCCCTTACACAATAAAACATTTACACTGTTTATAAAACTAAGAACACTTAATTCTGTATTTATGGCCTGATAACCGAACTTAGTTTATATACAGGACAGTAGACAATACAGGCTGTGTCCTTCAAAGTTAGATTAGACAGTGAAAATGTGTGTTTGCATACAAGAAGATGTGTTGATGTGTGTGTTAAAAAGCACAAAGCAAGTGTTTGTAGACAATAGGTAATTGCCTGAGTTTGGAGACGTTTCAGGGAGGGGGGGTATTTCTTGAAGGAAATTATATGGTCATGTGACAGGCAGATGTCAACTGTTTCTTGAACCCCTTCTCAGTACTGGACAAGTTGCAATGTTCCCCTAAGTCATTTTGGAGTTATTAGTGCTAACTGGGCCATAGGTATAAATCTAAGAACACTTCAGTTTGGAAACCAGCTTGTATCTTCATTAGACAATATACTGAGATGACAAGAGTTTATCAGTATTAAATGGTTTAGAAACTGACCTAAAACAATCTTATCTTAATATTAAAAACACATAAGTGTTAGTCTAAGAAGCTAATTGCTAGACATTGAGAAAGTAACTATTAAGTACAGCAAAGTTTGATGTAATATTAAACTGTTTAGATTTGTTTGAGACTTTCCAATATCTATATTATAAAATCCAGTTGAACCAACATAACAAACTTAGAAATGGTCTAAAATGATGACATCTGGTTTTAAAAGATGGTTTAGTTGATGGTCTATTGCTGATGGTTATCTATGTGAACATTTACTGAATTAGACAGTCTAACTGTTGACCTGGAGTTACCTTGGTAAAAAGAATTCTGTGGCATGAACTTAGATATTTTGGTATGTAAACTAACATTTATTCCTCTCCGTATCTCACCTCCTCTCTTCCACTCTACTTGTGTAATGAAGGATGACATTAGATTTGCCTCTACTGACATCCACCACCATTTGTCTCATGCAAAACCTTTCTCTTTCCCATTTTATAATAAGGATTTGCATGGAGTCTGTTCATATTAATATACTTCCTCCATCAACCTCCTGTATTGCCAGTCATCACTCATTCTACCATAAGTCACTCTTTATTGGCATCCATTATCACATCTCTTACAATAATCCATTGCCATGCCTATCCACTCCCCCCTCTCTCTCTCATTATACCCTACCATTACCCCACCATTTCCATTTTACCTTCTTCTTCTTCTTACAACCTCTTACCAAAATCATCCTCTTTCTCCTGCCATTACACCTCTAGCTTCTTTTTCTTTTTTCATTTGACTTCATTTCCTGCTTTCATCCTCTTCTCTGTTTAACTTTCGATTATACCTCAAAACAGAATGACCATAGAGGAGTGAGGACTATTTAGTTTTGCAGGGTACACGGTAACCTCACTGATGCTGGTCCTACAATGAAAGGGACCCAGTACACTTTGCAAACAAGCAGAGAAAGTGCTCCATGTTATGATGGCACTTGATAAAGGCATCATCTTAAAATGGTACATAAAAATCTGGAGACTGTAAAGCTCTGTTTACCATACCACACATTCAATATTCAAACATGTATCTTTTATTGGTTTCATCATCTGCATAGCTGGTGAGAGGTACTGTATGGCTGAGGGCATGTTTAAGAGCGCCACTACAAACAGAACTGGTCCCAGTACAGTCCCTTGAGGGACTCACTGAGAATAGATGTCTCCCCAAAGAGAGCACCACTGGCTGCAACTGGCTTTTAAAAAGTCATGCAGTCACTCTCCCTATTCTCCAGTGCTACCAGTGATACCATTTGTGGCCAATCATCTCACGATCAACTTTGTCAAAGGCCTTGAGATTCATTTTATGGTTGTAACGAAACAAAATGAAAACATGTTCTACTAAATAGAATAGAAAAAAGTAAATGAAATAAGAAGAATAAGGAAAGCGAAATTAAATTAATTAAGAAATGGATTTTGTTTTCTTTCAAAATGATAAGATTTGAGAAATCATGGAGGCCTAAAAATCTGGTTAAATAAGTTGATTCATCAACTTCTAAGAAGAAATGTTCATTTTTCCTCCCAGATTGAGATTAAATGCAAACATTCATATTTCTTGGCTGTGGCTTGAGTGGACATCATTAATTAGGATGGGTGGGCAACCATAAAATCACTTCACCCTAAATTACTTGAAAAAGTTTCAAGTTTTTAGACATTTAACTCTACATCTGGATTCAAATTACTTGTAAAATCACAAATGGTTGAAACGACAACATTTAAGGCTTTTTAAAGTCTCACCTGAAAGGAACGTTTTGCTTGACTGTTTCAGTAATACCATCACTGTACTTTATCACAGCATCTTCAGAACCTGTACGTTTCAGCCCCTGAAAGAATTAAGAACATCCAGTGGATTTTAAAAAATTTTGATTTCTAATATAGGCACAGGAGACAAGAAGAGATGAAGAAAAAGTGAAAGAGAGTAAAAAAAGAAAAGAGAGATCTTAGAGAATCTTGTTCAACTTTTACAAACTTTGGAAAAAACAAAGATATCGTAGAAGAGAAACATGATCAACTTGAAGACTAATAATTGAAACAGAGTTTTTTTTTTTTATTTTTGTTTTTTCTTTGTGTGAACCTCTGACAATTTCTGGTTCCAAGAGAAGAGAGACGACTACTTTACCATACACTGACAGCAGGCTCTTCAACCAAAAGATTCCAGACTGAAAACATGTGAGTCTTGTATTGCCAATGCAATTTCAGAATTTGAAGACTTTGATTTCTCTAGCAGGAAAGATACCAAAGTCTTGTATCAGGCAGCACCATAAAAAAAAGAATACTTAGCAGCAGCAATCATGGTCAAGGATCAGATCTTACAAACCATTAGCAGTCTCATACCTTGGCAGCACTTTCTCAACAACTGTCATCATTAACAATGACATCAACAACAGATCTGCCAACACCAGTATTGCCTTCGGTGGACTTTGCCAATATCTGAGCATGGAAGTTATTTGAAACTTCAAACAAAATTCAAAGTCTATAAAATCATTGTTCTACCACAGCTTTGCTGCTGCTTTGCCAATGAGACAGAGAGGTTATTTACAAGAAGTATCGTGAGATTCCAACTGCCAGCACCAAATGCTGCATTGGCAGGACAAGATCACAGACAGTGAGGTCCTTAATTACATACTGTTGCCCAACATCTACACTCTATTTAGTGGAGCCCAGCGGCAGTGATACAGTTTCATTGTGGCAACAGTTGACATGGCATTTGCAAATCCTCTTTGCCCCATTGAGTTGGTAGGGGAGAAAGTTTAGAAGCTGAACAGTGGAAATGCGTTGAGTATATTCGTAAACCCTCCCCAAAATTACTTCAGCATTAAACCAATCATGGGACAGCTTTCTTGTTGACATATCTCCCTAGCATAGCTTCATAAGAAGTCTGATTAGGCAAGTAGTCAAGGAGCTGAGCAGAAGAAAGAGGTGAGAAAGTCCAAAGCAGCTGACACATCCTTCTTTTAAGAATTATATTTTGCATGTATGTGTGTGTGTGTGTGTGTGTGTGTGTCACGACTCTTTACTCATAAGCAAGCAACACAGTGAAACACATAAACACAACTCAACTACACATAAGCACTCAACATGTAAAGCAACACCAACACTCACAGAGAGAGAGAAAGAGAGAGAGAGAGAGAGAGGAAGGGAGAGAGAGAGA
>NC_068989.1:458436-460991 GCF_001194135.2 Octopus bimaculoides
AGAGAGGAAGGGAGAGAGAGAGAGAGAGAGAGAGGAAGGGAGAGAGAGAGATTTATATAAAGTCAACGAGTGTAGAAAATGATGGACTAATTTAAGTGTAAACAGTCAAGTAATTTAAAGTCGCTGATTCAATCTGTGAAGAAATCATGAATTATTTCTTTGTTTGCAATGTATTTCTTGAATAACGAATTCTATATATTTAGTAAAATAAGTATATTATAGTAAGAAATAGCTTATGGGAATGAAAAGCAAATTTCTTTGTAACCAACGGAGTGCCAGTTATATAAACTTTTGACTTTTTTGTAATAATATTTTTCATATTTACCTACAAAAATTACAAGGCAAACTTACTTTTCCCATTCAGTAGTATTTGCTTAGGAACCAGTAAAGCATTTTTACTTGTATCATTTCTAATGAATTATCCTAACCTCAAAAATTACCCAAATTATTATTGCTAGAACAATCCTACCTTCATTTGGTTAAAATTAACAGTGCTATTGCTATATTATTGGAATAATTTACTTTATTTTACTTCAATCAAACTTACACGCATTTTATCCCAACCTTGTGTCCAGTTGACAGACATAAGCAGACCGTTTCCAAGACTAGGTATTACAGTGAACATTCCAAGACACTGATCTAAATTGAGTTAAATTCTTTGTTTCCTTTTTCTTAGATATAACCACAATCCTCTTACTTTCAATAAGAAAAAAAAGATTAATAATTCGTATGTTTGACATTAAGAAGAAAATGAAGGCTGCCAAATGATAGAAACATACACACTACAAAGAATTCTCCTGCACAGGCGGTTCACTCACAACAACAAACTATTTCTTTGCCATTTGGAAAAATATTAGAAAAAAAACTTAAAAGCAAAAAATATTAAATGACAAAGAACAGGTTCTGACAAGCAATAATATCTTTTTTTCTTTTTTCGTTTTTGCATATAAATATAAAGAATAAAATAATAAATGAGCAACAGCAATGATGGGTGTGAAATTAAAGTATTAGACTATTGATTACTCAATCAACATTGACAGTATCTTGTATTTTGAGCAAAGGATATAACTCAGTTTGCATCAAGCTACTTGGCTGACGAACAGGTTTAATCTATATCATTTGATTGGCAACAGTAAGAAGACCATTCTAGTATGAAATGATTGGGCAAATAATGTTCAAACTTCCAAGTTCTATTCAATCCATCCATGCCAGTTTGGAAAATTAGTCGTCAATGAATAAAATATAAAGACAAACGGATCATCAGAAGAGAGGATTAGAGTAATCTTCAATCCCACATTGTTACATACAGGAATGAAGGTAGCTACAAATATTGGATCAATATTGCAAACAAAAATGTAGAAGTGAAAAGGAATATTGAACAGAAGAAATATAGTAAGAGACCAAAATAAGACAAAGTGGAGGAAGAGAGAGAGAGAGAGAGACAGAGAGAGAAAGAAAATAAGAGAGAGTGAATTAAAAGAGAAGAGAAATAAGTGATATGAAATTAACATTGAGTAAAGGTATAAATCTGTTTTCTTCCAACAAACAATTCCAAAACTTTTTAACGTTTCCTTTGTCCAGTCAACAAATGAAATAACCCAAACAATTTGACAGGTCTTCAGATAATTTTTCTCTTATTTTCTTTTGTCTTTGAAATTTCTTTTCACTTTTGTTTATTCATAATTTGTCTCCCCCCCCCCCATTCTCTCTACATTTTGCTTTCTTATTTTCTTTTATCAATTATATTCTCCTTATCTCTCATTTAGTGTTAATGACGGTTTTAATATTGCAGTTCAATTTAAGCAAAGAGTTAACAGAAACGGCAGACTGGTGTGTGCTAGATGCCTTATAGCATCTCTTCTCCATTCTGGGTCAACTTCCCTCTTAATCTCTCCAGGTTAATAAAATAAAACAAGCAAGCTACAGGAAATATACTACAACATAAAGAGAATCAATTCAATAGACTAGACTCCCTCCATTGTACCTAGTTAAAAGAATCAATATTGCAGCTAAACTTACTCTCCTTGATTGCACCAAGTGAAGATGGTGAAAAATAATGATAGGAAAGAAAAAAAATGATAAAAGAAAAAATGATAAAAGAAAAAAAATACTGAATTGTATTAGGAGTAGGTCAATTCTCTGAGGATTTATTTATAGATTTTCACAAATTAATGGTGCAACCAAAAAAAGATGAAAGGCTTATTGGACCAGTTCTGAAGCCAATTCATAACAATTTTTATAAATGGACAAAGTGTTGATACTGGTAGTTAAGGGAGAAATGAGAATGAGTCTATCATCTGCCTGTTAACAGACCAAAAAGAAGGCATTTTTCAACTGAGGCTTGGATGGGTGCAGGATGAACAAAAAACATATTTTTTTTAATAATTCATTTTAAACACAAAAAATAAAAATATATTTCATTCAAGCAAATAATAATAATAATAATAATAATAATAATAATAATAATAATGATGATAATGATGATGATGATGATGATGATGATGATGATGATGATGATGATGATGATGATGATGATGATGATGATGATGATGATG
>NC_068989.1:461001-467332 GCF_001194135.2 Octopus bimaculoides
GTTGAACATGTCCCTTAGTGGCTGACGATATATGCATCTCTGATCATGAGCAGAAGTAGTAGGGGAGCATCATAACCATGTGTTGAGAGGAATTCTTTGGGGTTTGGATAATTCACCTTTGGAAACATGAGTGTTTCGTTAACATCCTTAAACAACCCTTATTCAGGGACCTTTTGAGTGGGATGGGCTATTCGACCTGAAGAAAATTCTAACTGGGCCCCCACCTGCAAGGTCATGCATTATCTTGATGAGATTACCATGTCACGCATATATGTGATAAATGCGTCTGGTGTACCCTTATCAGATGGGTAGTCATGATGGCCGACTTTAGGAGCTTTGTGTCACAACACAAAGTAAAATAGAATGCAAGTCAAAGAGATAATAATCTTCATATAAATAAAAGATAAATAGCCTGCAATTTTGATTTTAATCTGGACACCTCAGCTATATCACAGCCTATCGTTTACAGAGTTCCAGCTGTGCTCTAACTCACCATTGATTTCCAGTTTCTGTTTATCTGAAGAAATAACCAAAGATTGAGATCTTCGCTTTTTCTTTTGCTTTTCAGGGCTAAATTTTCACAAATTCTCCATTGTACATATCTTCATCAACACCTTGACTAAAAATGCAAAAACTGCAACACAATCATAATGCCAGTACCTTTCATCAGTGGCAATGGTAAATACAAGAAGAGACTTTATTTTCTGTTACAAGTCAAAGATATTTATATGCTTTGCAATGGTTTATGTGAAAATCAAAATCTCTGAAGCCTCAGTTGTGCACTTTTTACCAAAGTGCCTTCTGAGAAGGCTTTGCTGAAATAGTTATTTCTCATTTGCAGCTATGTAACTTGCTTTGACTGCAGCATCTCAATGTTTATGCAGGCTTTCAGAAACTGACTGCCGACTCTATAAGTGCATGGTTTAACAATGTTTTCTTGATGAGAGTCATAGTGGTGTTGTACATTATTCTCTTTAGCAATAGAAATATTTTGTTTATGAGTCAATGACTATTGAAAAGGTTGCAAGACGCAACGAAAATTTTAGAAAAATAAATAAGGAAATGAGTGGAAACTTTACTGACGAGTGTGTTAGATAATAAGTCACTAAAAGAGAATGACTCTCCCCAGACACAACAAAATATGCTTCAAAACACAAGCTCACATAAAGAATCTGGCAAACTAAATCCAAAAACGAAATATATATATTATTGTGAAGACCTGTTGAGGTAAGTGAAATCGAAATCAAAATCAAATTTGATGACAGCATAGCTGGCATCCGTGCTAGTGGAGCACTAAGAGCACCATCCGTGCATGATCGTCGCCAGGGTCACTGACTGGCTCCCGTGCCGGCGGCACATAAAAAGCACCATTCGAGCATGATCATTACCAGCGTCGCGTTACTGGCACTTGTGCCGGTGGTACGTGGCATAACAACATTCGAGCAAGGGTGTTGCCAGTGCCGCTGGACTGGCTACTGTGCAAGTGACATGTAAAAACGCTATTTGAGCATGGCCGTTGCCAGTATCGCCTGACTGGCCCTCATGCTGGTGGCACATAAAAGCACCCACTACACTCTCGGAGTGGTTGGCATTAGGAAGAGCATCCAGCTGTAGAAACTCTGCCCGATCAGATTGGAGCCAGGTGCAGCCATCTGGCTCACCAGTCCCCAGTCAAACCATCCAACCCATGCCAGCATGGAAAGCGGATGTTAAACGATGATGATGATGATGATGATGTAAAAAGGAAGCATGATAAATAGGACTACAATTTATCAATAATAAACAACTTACTTTTTTTTTTAATAATTTTCCAATAATAAAATTTCTTAATTTAAAAAAGAAAAAAAAAATGAAATCCTCGTAAATTATGATTTATTAACCTTCATAGTTTTCTAATTCCAAATGAGTTCTAATTACATAAAAACACTTATAAAAGCTCAGGTAAGCCTCAGTTATTTCCTAGGGAAAACACTCTTAAAACAGATTATGTTCTTGTATTTGGCATAGAGGAGTTACATGGTATACTCTTTATCAAGCATGTATATATTTATATGCACATCATCACCACTACTACTACGACCATCACCAAAATAACCGTCACTCTTAGTATTTATTCTTCAATGCTTTCAGTTTTTCCTGATTTATTTTGACTTATTTTTTTGTTTCCTATTTTAAATGAAAAATACTTTCAGATATTAATAATTGAGAAAAAGCTGGTTCTATTGTTGCTGTTGGTTTATTAGTGTTGCTTTCTCTAATTTTTACCTTATTTATTTATTGATGCACTCTTTGGTAATTCAATAATGGAAACAGCAACAGATATCTGTCCAACATCAGAGCATGCCTGACCAGAATATCAAGTGGAAGAAGGTTATGTTATTTTGCAGGAAAATAAAGAAAGAAAAAAACAATAAAATAATAGTCTCAAAGTTAAGATCACTATTCTGAGCAGTCAAAATTTACTTTTATTTGCACACACATGCAGACAGAATTATACGTACATAGAGGTATGTATATGCATATGAACACACAGACACATACACACACAAATAATTTGTATTTCTCTGGCCAAAAATAAATGGTATTTAGTGAATGTCTCCACACTTTTAACTTTTAAATAGAACAGTAAAAATATATAAGATTTTTCTAATGTGCAATAAGTACTGCCAAAATTCCAATGCTAGAATCTTCTTTTATTATTAATTACAAACTCCTTTACTGAAGTAATTTAAAGATTTAAAAAAATAATAAAACTCTTCCTATACACCCTTATACATGCACAGCTCACAGTTGTTACCAACCTGGAAACATCCAGAACAACAAAACAGATGTTAACATTATGATAATGAGGTAAAATTTCATTGAGTAAACGAGAATTAAGATTCTAAGTTCAATTAAAATAATCACTGCAAAGAAGCTGTACTAATGAAAAAGATTTGTGAAGAATTAAGGGTGGAGGAGGGTGTGCAATATAGAGGGGGGTGAAATGTATGAGGAAAGAAAAAAAAGAAAGAAGAGAAAGAAAGATATATAAGAGAGGAAATATTGAAATAAATGCTTGCAAGAGAATGAAAAATTGTTCAGGAGAAATAAACAATACAAAAAAAAAAAAAAGAAGTTTTTTATGATACAATAACCCACCCCCTACCAAGGAACTTATGGTCTCCTATGCTTATTCGATCTAAGATACCAGCTGTTTCAATGCCCAGCAGATGGTTACAGATTATTCAAACAAAATTAACAAAAGTAATGAGTTTGAGAATTTGAGACTAGTGAATGAAAAAAAAAAATACAAAAAAGGAAGAAAAGTGTTTTTAGTGGTGACCTACATTTTTAGAGTTCATTCTTTCAGGCTGCAACAATGAAACTAAGTTCAATTAACAAATCAGTTTTGCTGCTAACTCATATCCTAAAGGTTTTTTTTTTTCTTAAACAAATAACAAAATGCAGGCCTCATGCTTAGCAAAAGACCATTTACTCAGGTGGTAACTTTCTATTCTCACCCACTGTTCAATAAGTTCCCTGGAAAGCAATCTCTCTCTCTCTCTCTCTCTCTCTCTCTCCACCCTTACTTACCATTTCAAGTGGAAGTTGACAAACTTAATGACCAAAGAGGAAAATGTCTCTCCTCAGTCCTTTTAGTTGCATCCATTAAAGAGGACATCTTCTGCCCTCACCAAACAGAAGAAAACTGCTGGCGCTACCTGACCAAAGAAGGTAGCAGAAGAATATTATTATTTATAGAGCTGGATGATAGCCACATCAGACCTGCATGAAACAGCAGCTGTTTGACAGTAATTCTGAGACACTGACTGAATGGGTGTTGAATGCCTTTCATTGCTCTTTATATGTCATTCCAAGGACCGGCTGATGGCACTTCCAGACCTAAAAAATATATCTTGCTTCACTAGCACTGCCAGGACAGAATTTTCTGGAAGTTACCAATAGTACTCAGGCTGAAAGTCTGACAGACACTTAATTCTTGTAAATACTCAGAGTTTCCATGAACATGTTCTCTCTCTTCCCAACCACTAGAACTCTATAAAATTCTAATCTGCAACTTACACTGGTTGCATTGCTCAAATGGTGGAGGGGTGTGAGTATACAACAACATTTGAGATGTCAGACACCCAGACTTGAACTCTGCCTCACCCAATAATACTGATCCCTAACATATGCATCAGCCAGACACTTTCTGAGTAAACTTTCAAGTCAATTACATTCACCCCCAACATTTGACTGGTACTATTTTATTTATCCCTGAGAAAAAGCTAAGTTAACTCCAGTAGGATTTGAACTCAGAATGTGAAGAGATGAATACCCAGTCTTCCATAGCAGAAACTATTTTATGCATTATAGTATGAAAAATACCACATTGCTACATGTCAAACTGACAATACATGCATTAATATGTAAATGTTAATAAGCTATTTCTTCATGTTAGATTTTTAAAAAGTAGCAGTTGTAGACGAAGCCATAACTCAGATTATTTGGTTTACAATCAAAGATTAAAATTATTATTTCCAATATCATAATTATTTCTAACACTTTTGCAATAACTTTCAAGGATTTATTGAAAAATATTATCATAGACAATAATTACATTGATAACAATTTAGAATGATTTTTATCAAACGGTGTGCATATCATAATAGATTACAGTGTATAACATGTTTTATGGCTCCCTTGCACATTTATTAAAAGAGGGGTTTATAAATTATTTAAATAACTTTCTGCAAGTTTACAATGTTTTACACATTTCTTAACATTCAAAACAAAAATCTCGTCATTTAAACAGGCATTCACACAAGCAGAGATACAATTTGAGATATTTTAAAATCAATGTATAAAGACAGATGCAACAACACTTCATATTAATATAGACAGCTACGTCCTTAACAAACATTTGACTAGCAGTATATCACAATCTCACAAATGTACACACAAACCCCAAACATACAATCAAACAGAACATGTCTTGAAACATATACATGCAGGCATACACCACTTGTGTATAAATATGAACACAAAGGGGAAAATTGCATGTCAAACAAAGCAACTAACTGCTATGTTGGCTTTGGACCAAACCTATATAATTAGTTTATCACTGTTATTGAACTAACAGAAAATAAGTTATTACAGAAACTGTTTATGTGTCTGAGAGAATTTTAAAATAGTTTTAGCATTCTAAAGCAATGAAAGATATTCTCAAACCAAAGTGATGGTATTAAATGATGATTTTAGCTCATAGATAAGAAGGACTTGCTTTTAAGGAGAACCATTTATGCAATGGCCATTATATATACATATTTGGTGTGTAATTAAGTAGTGACTTGCTCCCTCCAGGTGGTCGTGAAAAGATTTTGTAGAAAGGAATAGAATGGAATGATTAGCCATTATTCACAGATGATTTGAACTTAACCAAGCTAGGGATGATACTCATCAATTATTATGTCGTTGCTGTCTGTGTTTGTGAGCTGAAGTCATCACAATATTGTGAATTAGGAAGGGTTTAGAATGCAGCACTATACAATGCTAACCATCAACCATTTGGCCAATAGCCAAGTACCTTAATTGCTCAGCAAGATAGACTAACAAAATTCTCAGTGGTAAAGCCTCAAATTGAGAAAATTGTTTTTGTGGTACTGAAATTAACCACTCAGATTTGTAGGACAACACCTGTATAACCTTTTAGGAGACTATGAGCTTACTTTTATGAATACAAAATCATAGAAATAAAGGAAGGTTCTGTCCCCATCCTCCTAATACTTTGCACCAGCCATAGATTTGGTCTGTAACTCTCAGTAGGTTGTCCCATGGGAGCTTCCGATTGTCCTCTAAGTTATATGTTCCTGACTCCTCCTCTCTCTTGTGAGAAACCTCTGTTGTAAGACTACCTTTCTCTTTATAAATATCCTAGACATTTCACACAGCCTTGGCTTTGTTGTCTCATTTTATTTAACATATACCTGCTCATACATGAGCCGCATTAGATTCCTCACTCATATTATTATCAAACCAGGAGTCTAACTATGGTCCTTCCGTAGCACTTGCATAGCCTTACCTGCCATCTTGGGTCTTCTGGATACCAAAACCTCTCATATATATATATATATATATATATATATATATATATATATATATCTGTTGATTCATCAGAAGTGATAAATTACAGGACTCAATACAAGTGTAGGGCATTCTTTAATACAAGTGTAACTGAAAGGCATGAATTTCCAGTACTTTGAGTAATTCATTTCTGATTATCAACTCCGATTGCCAGTGATGAATGGAAATGAGTCACCCAGGTTACTGGGAATTGGGGGTTTCTCTG
>NC_068989.1:467342-471580 GCF_001194135.2 Octopus bimaculoides
GTGTGTGTGTGTGTGTGTGTGTGTGTGTGTGTGTGTGTGTGTGTGTGTGTGCGTGTGTGTGTGTGTCTCTAGATAGATAGGAGGGATTATGCTAACTGATGTGTGTTAATGGTGGCTAATCACAAATCAAGAAGACAGAAAATAGAAATTTAGGATTAAAACTTCCTATGATAACACTGTAGACATCTTTTGCTTTATTCTGGTCTCAACAAAGCACAGCTTCCTCGTATATTAGATGACTGAATCAATAAGTAAATTCACAAGATTGTACAATTATTGATTTAGAAAAATAGAGGAATTTCAAGAATAAATAATTGATATCTGCCATCATCATGGAAAAGAACAGCGAAGTTAGAATTTTGACACATTTGAAGCAAAGGAAGGATTGGAGAAAAGTAATGAGAAATACTGAGTTGATAAAAAGAAAGTTTTCCCTTCAAGGTTTTAGGGATGTTGTGGTTGTGAACCCGCATCCAGCAACACCACTAAAGTAGCCAATTATGTAAAAATATTTGATTGGACAATTCTGGTATTTTATACCTAATAATGCCTTAATATTTAATATTAAGTTTCAGTTATAAGATTTAAGAGAACCTCCATTTATGATAGAGTGTTTGATGAAAGAGGTTTGGTCGCTCTACTGAGCAGGGTAACTATGTACCTGTTTATCAAAGATATATTTAAGACGCAACAAAAATTTTAGGAAAATAAAAATAAGAAATAAGTGGAAATTTTACCGGTGAGTGTGTTAAATTTTAATGCACAATAAGAAAATGACTCTCCCAAGACACAACAGAATATGCTTCAACACACAAAATCACAAAAAATCTTGCAAACCAAATCCAAAAACGAAATATTTAATGTTGTTATAATTTTATGTTTACGAAGATATAAAGGAGTGTTAGCGTTTGTTTTGAAGTGAATCTTTCAGAAATATATATCATCATCATCATCATCGTTTAACGTCTGCTTTCCATGCTGGCATGGGTTGGACGATTTGACTGAGGACTGGTGAAACCGGATGGCAACACCAGGCTCCAATCTAATTTGGCAGAGTTTCTACAGCTGGATGCCCTTCCTAACGCCAACCACTCCGAGAGTGTAGTGGGTGCTTTTACGTGTCACCTGCACGAGGGCCAGTCAGGCGGTACTGGCAACGGCCATGCTCAAAATGGTGTCTTTTATGTGCCACCCGCACAAGAGCCAGTCCAGCGGCACTGACAACGATCTCGCTCGAAAATCCTATGAAGACCAGTCAGGCTGAAGGCCATATATATAGTAGATTTATCTGAAAAGCTGCTCAAAAGGTAGCTGGGGCTATACAAGAAGATGAAATGGTTGTCCTGATAGTGATATGACACTTGTAGAGTGGAACTGTTTAACTGGGAAGAAGTGAAGTCTATTTTTGGCCTCACAGATAACAATTATACAATAATAAAGATGAATTGTGATATGCTGCACTGCAGAACTACAATGAAGAGAACTTTGATAACGATGTGGCTTCTTCTATTGCTGTTGTTGTTGCTGCTGCTGATGGTGACGATGGTGATGAAGTGCATGGAATTTTACTCATTAAGTTACTCTTATCATATTTCGTTTTGAGACATCTAATTGCTTAAGTTATTGTCCAATACAGAGTCATCTGTTGCAAGGCTCATGAGTTTGTAGATAATGTAACACAATCAGCAAAACAAAAGTAAGTCACCAAGATTTATGTGATAAAGATTTCCCATTATGGACCCCTTCAATGTTTTGTAAGATAACAATGCCTTGTTTAAGACATGCAATGGTTTAAGATTTCTCATCTTGATTATATTGTTATCAATGATTTAACAACACTAATTTACTTTCTTGTACAAATATAATGAACCATATGGAAACCAGCAAATGTCAGAAACAAACTGCTGCTACTGCTGCTACTACTACTACTACTACTCCTACCATATACACAACTGCTACTTTTTTGAATCAAGCTTGAAGAAATAGGTAATTGATAAAGCATTATTTTGCTGCCACCTCTCAGAGATTCTAGAATCAAGTCTCAGATATTCCTTAATACAGATATTCTTTGTAACATAACATTTTTTTATTAATCAAATAATTTGCACACACACACACTTTAGAAAAAACAAGTAAAGAGTCGATATCCTCCACCATCACCACTACAAGAACTGGAGACTGTTTTAGCTGAAGAATGGACAAAAATTCCTTTGGAAACAATTCAAACTTTGTACGAGTCCATACCTCATAGAATTCAAGCTGTAATTACTGCCAAAGGCAGTCCTACCCCATATTAAAATAAATTTGTTTGAAATTTTAAAGTGTTCCCATTATTTTGTCCAATCCCTGCATATCAACATAAAAGAAACTATTTTTTCCTTTTTTTCCTTTCTCCACCAGAAAATCTGAAATTTAATTTACTCTTCTGACATTTTCACATCCATATTATTCAATTGTAAAAAATATTGAATTGGCAGCACATTTAGATTTCTAGCTTACTAGAATACTTTGTGTATAAAGATACACTTTTATGCTTGTTTGTGCTACTTCAAGTTATATAGAGTAAACGGTAAATAGATTTTCAGCTATATCTTGGTGGGGTCATTATGTCAACAAGAAACATACGTGTGGAGAGAGTGATATATCTCAGCTTGAGAACCACTAACCAAGTTAAGAATACATAAAAAGAGAGAATACAGAGACTAACATTTAAGGGTTAGTTACTACTATGCAGAGTAATAAATAGAAAAGTAAGAAATAAATACCAGAAATGCATATTTTCAAAATAAATCAGATCTAAAACTTTAATTTAGTTAGCCATAAATTCAACAGAAAGAGAGGGCTGAGAGAGAGGGGGAAGAGGGTAAAGGAGAGAGAGTGTGTGTGTGTGTGTGTGTGTGTGTGTGCTTGTTCCCTGCAAATATCTAAAATAGTTCAACTATCATTGTTATTAGTTCCATCTTTCAACAGCACCACATCATTAACGTCAAGGTTATAAGCATAATTTTTGCTTAGATCTTTCAATGTTTCCCCCCCCCCCAATGTTTTATGCTGGTTTGGAGTCTATTTGAGGCTATTTGTTTGTGAATTCTGACAGGTCAGACAAGTAAGCAAGTAGAGAGACTCCAGTGTTAGGTTGTACCATTGTGACCCAGGCACTCCACCTCCCCACCCCCAATCTCTCTGCAATAAACTAAGAAGAAAAGTATAACTCACTTCCTACTGTGCCTGGCAATAGAGAGACCAGACCTTAGAATTACTTACATAATGAGACGAAAATACTCAAACTGAAATACATTTCACATGCAAAGTAGGGTACAGTGTGTCCATCACAGACAGATTAATATACAAGGAACTAATATGTCATTCAAAATTATTTGTTGACCATTCACTTAACTTTAATAACAGATAAGAAACCACCCTAATCAGGCATTCATCCATCACAATTAAGAGATAATTTATAGAGAAATGAATCGATAATGAGCAGAGAAATTTTCATCATGGTGGCAAATGAGTTCCTTTAATCCAAGAGCAGCGGATGTTTTGAAAAAGAACTCTAAATTTCATTAGCTTTCAAATAATTAAATTGGAATTGGAAGATGTCGCAGCTTATTTGAAAATTTAAGGTATATTATAGTTATGACATTAAAATATGTGTTTATGATTTATCATAAAAAGATGCTACAAATGTAAATATGTTAAATTATAAATTATCATATATATATATATAATTTAGTTATTAGGATTCATTAGAATCTTGACACGTAAACACACAAGACACCAAAAATGGCTAGGTACAATAACATAAAGCTCACAGTGAGGTAAACAACATTGAAGACATCAAATACTGGTAGGATACTATAGATATGCAAGTATCAAATCCAATTTAAACCAAAGATTCCAACTCTGGCATAGGTACAGTGTGGCAGAGGTATAAAAAGTAAGTACATGACAGCTGTTTTGGTAGAATTTTATTAATGCATTCATAGAAGATTACATCATATAATCCACCAGCCTGAACCAATGTTAGAAATCTCACCTGTTTGAAATTTTACCTGATGATTGTGAATTATATTTTATGATATAATCTTTGATGAATGTATTAATAAAATTCTACCAAAACAGCTATCGTAAATTTTGAACGTCATGTGTTTGCTTTATATATATATACATATATATATATATATATATATATATATATATATATATACACACACACATTAAACACTGCGTTGCAA
>NC_068989.1:471744-473426 GCF_001194135.2 Octopus bimaculoides
TATATATATATATATATATATATATATATATATATATATATATATATATACACACACACATTAAACACTGCGTTGCAAGTGGGTGAGCCATTCATCAATTTTAGAAAGTATCTCTTCTTTACGTTGGTGAATGAAACCTTCTTGCAGTACAAATAGTTTTATAAACTTATTCCCAGTCACATTACAGCACTGCTGACAAGATATGAACCATCATCTCTTGGTTTGTCATCTTGTAAATACTCACCCATCTTTACCCTTAATGCTAGGATTGTGGTGAAAGATGGCTGAGGTAATTGGGGTTTACAAGAATAGAATAGAATCCAAACAATATTTCAGTTTCTTTTGATAGATAAGCAATATGTTTTACTACTTACATTCAGCCGAAGTGTAACTTCCTCCCCAACTGAAACATACGTGGGATTTTCAATCCATACTTCATGACTATTTCTTTCATTGACACGAAAGTCTCGCCTTAGTTTTGTGGTATTCACTGAAAAAGAAACCAATGAAGATGACATCAACAAGAAGAACAATCAGTAAAACAGAATAAAATTATTTAAGGATTTCATCTCCAATTAAAGTTTTGGGACATCTCTAATATTTAATATGTTAACCACCGTAAATGAGCAGGAGGAATCATCATCAGACAGGACAAAATGCTTAACGACATTTCTTCTGACTTGACATACTAAGTTCAAATGCCACCAGGGTCAACTTTGCCATTCATGCCTTTGGGGTCAATAAGTAGCAGTCAAGTACTGGAGTCCATGTAATCAACTTAGTCCCTCCCTCCAAATTGCTGGCCTTGTGCCAAAACTTGAAAGCAATATCTTATCAATCATGTTGGTCTGAATTCTTTCTTTGCAGATACTTACAGCATCAAGCTCTTACCTAGATAACCCTGTTTTATCTCCGTCGTTGCACAACCGATTCAAATAAGCCAGCTTCCTTCAGCTGGCAACATATGTTCGAGCAGATTTAGTCAAGGTTACTCAACAACAAAAGCTTTCACAGGATTTGAAATATCAGGGATTTTTATTTTGTGACGCATTAATAATTAACCTATAATCTATCTCAGCAACATCAAAAACGACAAAACTAAAAGGCATTTGCTCCAATTAAGAACTGATTTTTCTCTCATGGCTTGTCAGTTCTTAATTTTTCAATTCAGATTACACACTAATGTTGTTCCACTCTTCCTGTAACTATAGAGATATTTCATTGAAGACATAAGCAGACACAACACTGTAATTTATAAAAGTCATACGCATTGGTTTATAAGCACATCACTACACTGATTCCATCATCACTGCTTACACTAAATAGAAGAACGATGTCTATGAGATAACTGCTATCTTTCTGAGCATCTTAGACACAAATATTTACAAAATATCAAGTCAACAGTGATGTGATATGGTAGAGGTGAGCAGATAGAAGAAAACAATTAGAAAGCAGCAGCTCAGAGAGTAGTGCCTTAGTTAGAAGAGTGATGGAAGGGTAGGTATTAGGAAGATGAACTAGGAGATGGATGGGTGTTACAAAAGTGGTTTGGTGAGGGCTGCAGGGATAGATTAGGTGCAGGGGCATAAATATAAACAACATGCATATAGTTTAATGTTTTTGACACTTTTATCAACATTAATAGTGGACAAAGAATAAAACAATTAGATGGACAACCCCCC
>NC_068989.1:473436-476200 GCF_001194135.2 Octopus bimaculoides
GAACTCCATTTGACAATTACTATGTCATTGTTTTATGTGAAGAAAATTTAGAATACAATCAGTGATTTGTAGAGAATTCATGAGCTAAACATCTTGTCAAGAGAACCAAAATTGAAGACCTTGTTCTTAGAATGAACTTATTTCTATGATTCTTAGGATTTGTGGAGAGAGGATGGTTCTGACAGAAATGATTATGATAGAGATGTTACTGATGATGATGATGTTGAATCTTATCAAATCATCATCATCATCATCATCGTTTAGCGTCCGCTTGAAACGATGATGATGATGATGATGATTTGATAAGATTCAACATCATCATCATCAGTAACATCTCTATCAAAATATTGCAGTTAAATGGTTCAATGCATTTGTAAATTGTTGCTCTTCATATTTTAACACATTTTCAATGTTTTATTTTGAAATGATTAACTATGAATTATTGGTTAAAGGGTATAATTATTGGGTATAAAAAAAAAAACGAAAAAAAACACCCAAAATCTAGTTCCAACCATTGGCTAAAATGTAAGGCAACAACAACAACAACAACCACTCAATTACCAACAATTATGTGTTAATACAGTGACTTCATTCAAATTATTGATTTTTGTTTTTGAAATTAACTTTTGAGAGCTGCTGCTGCTGCCATTGGCGGTGGTGGTGATGGTGGCATTGTAAAGTTGATGGTGCTGACCATTATTTCATTCCAACAAGTCCCATTAACCGTTCATCAACTTAGCACTCATTGGTTGGAACTAAGCCAGTTGCCGGAGAAAAGTGGTAAAAACTGAGCAGAGAAGCTGCATAACGAGAAGAAGGAAGTGTCGAGAAAAAAGCTGGATGCAACAAACATAATGGTGGTGCTCCAGCATGGCCACAGCCTTTGTGCTGGAACACAAAGAAATGAGGAACACTACAAAAAACATTGTACAAATACAAGAGCTTCCTACAATACCACAAAAAAGATACAAAAACAAAAAATATCAAAATAATGTACAAATATATTTAGAGCAGTAAGAGCACCATATTTGGTCAACACAAGAAACAGTTGAGCCAATGGGAAAGCATCTATGGGATTGGTTGACCTGATGAAAATAGCAGCCTAATGTCTCTCAAAACATACACACATGTCTCCCATTTTAAGAAATAGACACAGAGGACCATAAAGTCCTTGATATATATAAAAAGAGGTGATTGTCTTGACTGGACAGTCTATGAGATATATTTGATGAAGTCTAATCTAGAACTAAAACATAAAAAAACACTAATCTATCGACAATAGATTAAAAAAGGATTATGAAAGTCTTGTCTGAAACTTTAATCTCTCTCCTACAAACTATTACAATAAACACAAAACAATGCATTTCACATTATTAGGGGCTGCACAATAATCAAAAACCATTTTTAAAGAACTTCCAGGCTATGCAAGGGTCATAGTTTGATTATTACAACAAGCTGCAATCCGCATAGGCCCTGCTGCTACATTCTTCATAATAGTCGAATATCTACAGCAGAACTGCAATACTGGTTTCTAATTTTGGCACAAGGCCAGAAATTTCAGGGGAGTTAAACCGATCATATTGACACCAGTTTTCAACTGGTACTTATTTTATCGACCCCTGAAGGATGAAAGGTAAGGTGAACCTCAGCAGCATCTGAACTCAGAACATAAAGAGAGATGAAATGCCACTAAGCGTTTTGCCTGGCACTGTCACAATTCTGGCAGCTCACTGCCTTCTTCTGAACTAAAATATTAAAACCCTATCCTTATTCAGTGAAGACAGTCACAAAAGCTGTGGCATCAATGACTTCATTTTCACCCAAACACTGTAATGGGATAAATACAGCTAAAGTTAAGGGCAAAACACTGCTTGAGCTAATGAAAGAATCTCTATGTAACTGAGTGAGAAATATCAGCGAAATTTCCCTCAGCTTGAACCCCACTGCCATAAAAAGAAACATATTGGATATGTTGGAATAAAAGATTAGACAATCACAGCTGGAACACATGTGATCATAAAACATACTCAATGAGGTTGAAATGCAGTGAAGCTTTCAGCATCCACCTAAGTGAAGGTTTTGTTTCCATCATAAACAGTCCACAGTGGAAGTGGTATTCCTCATGTAAGTATGATCATTCTCACTATATATGTCCTTATGCTTAAGCATCTTCTCACCATAACACTTCTGTCATTTTTGTATATCAACGGATACAATTATCTAACATAAGTTTTCCTATTTATGCAATAGAGTGTGTGATTTGAGGGTGTCTTAACTGCTATTTCTAGCATATCAAACAACTGCATTGAGATCCCCTCGTTAGTTTCTATGAACATCAGTAATGTAAATTGTACTAAGGTTGATTCAATGAAATATCAAACACGTCCCAATGTAAGAAATCAATGGAAACTTGTACAGGTTATATTCATACAATCAAAATGATGTCATTTATACATAGAGCCAGCCATCCATTATTAGCAATGTTCTATCAATAAATATAGCTATGTTACCAGATGAAAACCAGTTCGTTGTAGAATTGGTCATATTGATAAACAATATAAGTGAAAACAATTGATAAAATATATTGCCTCTTGTTTCCCACCAGTGAAAAACCTGCTGCATTTGAATTCTGACAAGAAATGAATAAATTTCCATGTTTTGCTATAAATGTTCTGGTTACAATAATCAATACTATCTTTTTGCTCCTATCCTCCCTTCGTTTATTTGTGTGTGTGTGTGTGTGTGTGTGTGTGTGTGTGTGTGT
>NC_068989.1:476238-481823 GCF_001194135.2 Octopus bimaculoides
TGTGTGTGTGTGTGTGTGTGTGTGTGTGCATGTGTGTGTGTGTGTGCATGTGTGTGTGTGCATGTGTGTGTGTGTGTGCTAATTTATTTATTAACTGTCAGAACGTTAACGCCTACAAGACACTGTGTGATTAGAGCACATCAAAAAACTTACCCTTGTTATAGGCCGTCACAACAACACGGAACCATCCAGGTGTAGGGAAATCTAAAGAGATAAGTGGCCAGGCTGTTTTCACAGATACATTATTAGAGAAGTCCCACTGGTAGGTTAGGTGAGGAAGTTTCTTGAAGACATCTAAAACAGAGACAAAAACAACAATGGATGAGAATAATAACAACAACAATAACAATAATGATGGCATATACTGATGGGAGAGTAGGGGACACAGTTGATTCAGTGAGACCATTGCTTCTGCCACTTTCAATAACAACTGTTTCTAATTTAGTGACAAAGCCCACCAATTTTGAGGGGATGGGGTCAGTTGAGTACACAACACCAATTCTTTTTTGCCATAGGCACCAAAGAGAGCAAGACTAACCACTCTTCCTGGCCAAAGAATATGTAGGCACATCAAGTCTCATTATAGATTTCATCAGGTTTAATCTTAGATGCAACATTTCTGTTCAACACCGGCCTTCAAATTTTTAATGTGCAGAAAAGTTTTGTAAGCCTGTGCACATCAACAATAGGTTTGGCTATTGCCACTACCATGCTAATACAACTTGTCTTGAACAGGTAATGCCTGGCCATACCAATGAACTTTGGAAGTTGTCCATAGTTCCCATCTTGGAAATCCTCCAGAGTAACTGTCCAAATTGTTAGTGATAAAGGGTTTTGATACCAACCTGACAGGGACTATGAAATAAAGTGATATCAAAGAAAAGTGATAAAGGTTTCTTATTTGGCACAAGGCCAGCAAGTTTGAATGGAGTAATTGATAGCTTCAAACCCAATGGGCTCTGTACATCAACCTCAAGGCTGCAACTGACACCACCAATACCCAGGTGAGCTTATTAGATCAATGTGATCAATCCCCAGTATTTAGTTGGTACTTAACTTTATCAACTCCAGATGGATGAAAGGCAAAAATAATTTTAGCAGGAGCTAAAACTCAGAATATAGATACCACAAGAGATTTCTAATTTACCTTGATGATGATGATGATGGTGATGATGATGATTATTTAAGGACAAGGCCAAGAATATTGAGAAATGTGGGGAAGTTAGCTAATAGAAATGATCCTAGTACTTCAGTGGTTCTGTATCTAATTAACCCCAGCAAGATGAAAGGTAAAGTTTGCAGAAACAGTATATCAAAGAGGGATCATTGCAGCAGAGGTACATGAAAAAGGGGTTAATTGTGGGCGAGGACAACATTTCTCCTCAATATTATCTCAATTCTACCAAATCCACCGACTGCCTTGTAGCATAGCTGTTCACACACAGGCATCATACAATCTCCCTTTCACTCTGTGGGAGAGGCCCTTTGTTGCCAGCAGAGGTAGTTCTCTGAACTTTGTTCAGCCTAATCTTATTCTCACAGCTACACTCTCGGAGCATCTACCTCTGCTACTAGCTTGGTTACCTAGATAACAGAAGCTATCTACTACCTCTAACTTACTCCCCTAGCAGTTGATGGAGTCTATTTTCTATACATTTTTGGTGTTTATTGTACTTGTGCATTTTCCACACACAAAAAGCTATTTTCCCTGTTAACTTTCCTCTAATATTTCTGCATCTCTTATGTATCCATAGCTTACACCAGGTACACTTTATGGAGTTTCTATCTATACCTTTTTTTAAAGATCGAACAGGGCCATCTACCTGAAGGGATTTGTAATTTGTCTGCCTTCCTACTTACTAAGACTTTGGTTTTTGCTAAGTTAACTCTAAGGCCCTTCAATTCTAGACCTTGCTTCCATACCCGAAGCTTCTCCTCTAGTTCTGGTGGTGATTCAGCAATAAGAACAAGGGCATCAGCATAGAGGAGTTCCCAGGGGCAGCCTGTCTTAAATTCCTGTTATTGCCTGTTATTGCTATGATGAACAAGAGGGGGCTGAGCACTGATCCTTGGTGAATCTCTACTTGTACCCTGAATTCTTTGCTGTAAGAGTTTAAAATTATGTCATTTTAGTCAACCAGAAGCCTCTGATGATGTTGGTGTTGGTGGGGAAATTACTATTACACTTTATACAATAACAACATTGGTAACCAACTGCTTTCTCCACCACTAAACTTTGTCTATAATTTTATCATGAGACAAGAGAATGTACATTTAGTATAGATCTGTGGTGACCAGTGTTTCAAGGGTTGTGAATTCAATAAAAGATTACATCTGTGGAAAATGATTTGAATTAAAATGTTATTAATAACATTCAAAAAGTGAAAAGGATTTGGTCCGGTCTCAAACAAGGAAATTCTGGGGCATAATGTTTCATCCGTTTTGTTTTTTAAACATTTTGGTTGCTATTTCTAGCAAGCCAAGAGACTGAACTTTCTTCTTGGCATTCTATATATTATCTTAGTGCTTTGTTGTCTTATAGGCAAAGAGTTGAGACATCTGCTATGTCAGCCAGAGAGGAAAAATTACATTATTTTAAATGCTTATAACTCTTTTATTATTATTATTATTAATTTTTAGAGAAATGAATGTAATTTTCACCTGTGGCAAAAACTACATCAATGTAGAAAATTTGAAACAAATCTGGCAAAAATTTGAAATAATTCAAGTTGGATGAATTTTAAAAAGATCTGTAAATTTTATGCTATTAAAATACAGCCATTTGAAGAAGACAGCAGGGAATAAGAAAAATCGACAGAATAGGCAAAGTGCCACAATCATTCCCAATCATTTGAATTTGTTAATTTTTCAGCCTCAGTCCTTTCTGCAAACAGAACCTCGGTTGGCTGGTTGGCTGGTTGGCTGGTTGGTTGGTTGGCTGGTTGGTTGGTTGGCTGGTTGGTTGGTTGGTTGGCTGGTTGGTTGGCTGGTTGGTTGGTTGGCTGGTTGGTTGGTTGTTGGTTGGCTGGTTGGTTGGATGCACAGATAGGTTGCTTGTTGGAGATATGTTGGGTTTATTTACATTCCTGTATCTAGGCAAGCTAGTTGATATGGCAACAAGAAGCCAAGGTTACATTTGTACTCAGTTATGGCTGATATTTACTCTTTTTCTAGAGTTGGTGCAGATTTTTCAAATACCCCCACTCACACATCTGACATAGGAAATGGAAGGCGGAGGAAGAAAAGAAAAGAAAAGGAGAAACCAATTGCCAGGAGGGTTAGAAGGTCAACGAAAGCCCAGCCAGTCTTTCTTCCACTGGCAGCAGGTGACAGGTGCTAGACCAGACTTTAAACTTTCTCATAACGGGAGTAATAAAAAAGAAAGAAAAAAACAGATGGTGAGAGAGAAGGAAAAGAGAAACAGAAGGCAAAAGTAGATTGGAAAATAAAGATTATAAGACAGGTAAAAATGAGTGAGAATATGAAAGAGTGAAAGATAGGAGAGAGAGAGAGAGAGTAAAAATGATCATAAAACAGAGAGAGAAGAGAAATATGAGAAAGAAAGAGTAAGAAAGGCTGATTGTAAGAAAGAAAGAAAGAAAGAGTGAGAGAGTAATAAATAAGAAAATACAGTCAGAGTGGAAATAAAGAAAGAGAAACAAGGGGGAATGGGGGGAAGCCTGAATATAGGAAAAATAGAGAAAAATAAAGAAGAGATGTATTTTCAGAGTGAGATTTGCAAATGTTTTTAATGAATGATATTTTAGCATCAGAAATTGTGTTCTATTTCTTCTCCAGTGACTAACAGCTAATTCACAGTTTAACATGATACAGGAATCAAAGGAAAACTTTTTGCCTGAAGATCCCTATAAAAATTAAGGGAATAAATAAAACAAGATGGAGAATGTATTTATTCATATGATTTTTAGGAAATAATAGTTTTTAGTTTTAGCAGCAGAAGAAACAAAGTCCTGAGTCTTTTTAAAAAGAATAACATTAACAACAGGAAAACTATAAAAAGTGACTTAGAAATAGTGAAAATACTTTGTCGTATACTAACCAAAACATGCTACGTAATTTTTACATCAAATGAGGCACCAGTACACATGCACACACACCTGTGTGTCATTTTATATAAATACATACATAAATGTATTTACATTTATATATTTATGGACCAAATCATTGAGATGAATTTCATAAAGGTAAAGCTTGATAAAACTCAGTCAAAGAACAAATATAGAATTTGTGGGAAAGAAGATAAAAATATTAACCATTTCTTGAGCGAATGCAGTAAGCTAGCACAAAAAGAGTATAAGTACAGGAATGAGTGTGTACGCAAAAAAGTGCACTGGGATGTTGGCCGAGTGTGCGGATTCCAAGTGACAGAAAAGTGATATGAACAGAAGCCAGCTGCAATGGAGACTATGGCCATGACTAGTAGAAAGCAACACAGCAGGCATTCTGGCTGCGTCCACATATCAGGATCCATCCAACAATCAATGACCAGTGCCTTAGATGGGTATGTGAAGCTACTAGAGACTGCGGTTAAACACTGGATGGAGAGGGTTTCAATTAAAAGACCCTATGTGAGGCAGCAAGATTTGGCCCCTTGTCATACCTCCCAGAGATCCCCTAGTTCCCCTGATTATAAACCCATGTGTGGGGCACAGTTGAAAAATGATACCAACCACTCTGCCAAGCTGGTGGTTGAGATGAAGGAGGTGTTCAAAGATCTTCCCAGGGACACAATGAGAAATGCATGTGTCCAAGTTCTGAAGCCATCTTTGATGCTGTGTTAGAAGCTGAAGATGGCTATTTTCAGGAAACTGTTATGTCTCATCCCAAATTCTAGTTGATACTTTTTGATTTTTTTTTTTAGATACTTTTATTTTGGGATAGGATATTGATTTTTCCTTTTCTTTTTATGTAAACTGCCAAATTTAGCATAACCACCATGTATACACACACACATCCACTCCCATTTTTTCCCTTCTTTCCCCCTCCCACTTTCCTGAACTCCCTACTCACACACTCTGGCCAATTCCCTACCATTCCATTCATATTCACAGCCTTCTGCCTTATCTCTCGGCACATTGCCACCATCTATCTCACTCTCTCTCGGGTAACCATGTGTCTCCTCTGCAGCAGGGTTTCTCTCCCTCTGACATACTCTAACCTCTCATCACCAGGCACAAGGCCACCTCCCTTAATACATCTCCCTCTCTCAGTTAAGGGATCTTTGTCTGGCAAGTTACTTGCTGACCTCACCAGTGCTGGTGTCACATAAAAAGCATCCAGCCATAAAACCCACCCCAAAGCAGTTACCAACTCCAATCAAACCATCGAACCCATTGCCAGCATGAAAAACAGGCATTAAGTGATGATGATGACCATGATATATGCGCACACACACGCACACACACACACACACACACACACATGATGTGTGTGAGAGAGTTATTCTGTTGACTTTTTTTTAATCACCAGACTTATAAAACCAGTTGCATTTCAATTCGTTTTCAAAATAAAAATTTTGGAGACCATTAAATATGACTTAGTTAAAATAACTGCAACTTTATATA
>NC_068989.1:483146-483960 GCF_001194135.2 Octopus bimaculoides
ATAAGATGTACCATTCTGAGCGTGACCGTTGCCAGTACCGCCTCACTGGCCTTGTAGGGTTTTCGAGCGAGATCGTTGCCAGTGCCCCTGGACTAGCTCTTGTGCGGGTGGCACATAAAAGACACCATTTCGAGCGTGGCCGTTTTCGTGCGGGTGACACGTAAAAGCACCCACTACACTCTCTGAGTGGTTGGCGTTAGGAAGAGCATCCAGCTGTAGAAACTCTGTCAAATTAGATTGGAGCCTGGTGTAGCCATCCGGTTGCACCAGTCCTCAGTCAAATCGTCCAACCCATGCTAGCATGGAAAGCGGACGTTAAACGATGATGATGATGTATAAAGTTGATATTCAGAACAAATCTTAACACAATATATTTATTTATTATCTATTATTATAAGTTGTTTTTTTTCATGTAATAACAAAATTTCAATGAAGATTTTTATAAAAATATGAACATTTAAATACAGACTCAGATGTTGTTTTAAAGTGATATGAATTGTCTATTATCTTACATAACAGCTGACCTAATAATTTTTGTGCTGTTAACGTGACTGATCCAGTAGTTGTCAAACTGACAAATAACAAAGCTGCCTACAAAATTGTGGAAGTATTTTTGCTTCCTTTCTTCTTTTTTTTTCTTTTTTTTTGGGGGGGGGGGCTCCCTACTAACTCTTTATAAATCAAAGGAAGGAACAGAGTGCGCATCTACGCGATTTCTCTTTCTTCACCATGGAATTCAACAAGTGATGATTGTGATGGTTATGATATGAAAACATACACATACACAAGAGGGAGAGAGAGAGAGAGCGGGGGG
>NC_068989.1:485437-497767 GCF_001194135.2 Octopus bimaculoides
TATATATATATATATATATATATATATATATATATATATATACACATACACACGCATATATATTAACAAAAGCAACAAATCATAAATGTGGAAGTATTTAAGTTACCTGTAGTCCTCATGACAAACATTATTGGAATCCCAATAAGTGTTGGCCTGAGAATATCAATGCTGAAATATGTCAGTGGTTCCTCCACAAGGACTTCCCAGCTTTCAGTTATGTTTGAAATGTAGTTGAAAGCCACAACACTGATATTCACAGATCCGACTGTCTTAAATATATGTTCAATGCAAGCGTAACTGCCATTTTTTTTGACAAGTTCATAATTTTGTAGGGAGTTACCCAAATTCCAGAGTAGATTGAAATCCGAACCAGACATGACTTGTACACAGAGTAAGACAGGGACATTAACTGACACTACTTCATCAGTAAGAAGTTCCAGTAATTTTATGGGTTCTTGGACAACAATTCTCTGTGCCAGGGTGGCAGTGACATTACTGACTTCATTATAGGTGCTAACAGACACGTGAAACTCTCCAGCATTTTTGAACACATGGCTTTGACTTGAAGTGAAATTCTTTTGAAGAGAATATGTTTTTCCACCAATGTTCCAGTAGAAGTTCACAGGTGTACTAACAGAAGTATGAGCATAAAAGGTCACACTTTGACCCGTCTCGAGAAAATAGTTACTAACAGGCTGCAGTGTAACACTTGTTATACGTTCTTTCACAAATATGATTTTTTGTACTGTTTCTTGGTCTTGCTGCAGTGTGTGGAACGTAGCAGATACATTATGTTGCCCTATATCTTGAAATGAGTGCTGTAAGTATGATGAAGCTGTTGTGTTAAGAACAATTTGTTCATTTGTTCTAATCACCCACCTAATTGGATGACTTTTTGATAATATTGGTGATTTCAAGAAAAAGGTAGTATTTTTATATTTTGGAATAAAGATATTTGATAAAATGACAGAAGATTTAATTTCTTCGTAAACAATTAACTCTAGATCCATTGTTGCTTTTACGGAACTGATGTTGTTTTTAGCAGTAACATGAGGTTTAAAATTTCCTGGTATTGAATAGGTGTAGCAGACTTCTCCTTGAAGATAGCAACCATCCCCATAATCTTTACGTAATAAGACTGGTGCTTGACAGTCACTCGTATGACTAGTATGGTTGGCATCAAGAATAAACATTTTCTTATTCCCATCACCAAAATCGATCTGTAACAATGTATCTTCTCGCGTAGCAGTAAAAAACGATACCAGAAAATGAACCGGTTCGTTCACTTGATAAAACTTATTTGCATTAAGAGGCAGGTTAAATGAAAGATCTTTCAAATACTGACTTTGAACAATCTGAAATGAAGGAAACAGAAGATCATATGAAATGTTTTACAATAAAATGAGCTAAATTTTAGTCTATTTACAAGTTTAGCAAAAATTATCACTTGAAAAGATAACCGTTACATAATTTTCATATAATTCCTACATTTTCTTAGACTAGCAATATACAGGATTTTATTGTTGTTAGTCGTTATATTTATAGATTTATGCAATCAAGATGAAAATGATAAACTGAATGAGGAGCACAGAGATTGCAGGTTCAAACCTGATGCAGGTATTTCTTTGTTTCAAGGTAATGTGCTTAATTCTACAAGATATAATTAACTAGTCATCACAAATAGTCATAAAGTTTTCATATGGTTGGTACCCTATAATAGTTGCCTTTTATTAGGAAACAGACAAGCAACTAACCCTTTTTTTTGCAATTACTGCATGAGGAAATAAATACCTCACCTTCATTTTCATTGTAACAAGCTTTCAGACTTTTCCATTAACTCAAACTTACTCTACACAGATCATCAGTAACAATTAGTGGTAGTGGTAGTGAGACTATTAAAAAATACTGAGAAGGGGAGAGACAGACAGACAGACAGACCAAGTTTACTGTATAGGAGTTGAGAATAATTTGAAAAGATCTGTAGTCGAAAGTATAACCATGGGTTAGTAATATTCAATATAATATTGAATAAGCTAATTCTTCTTTTTTTTTTTTTGATGAATTGAATCCAGTTCATCATGTTATTAACATGAAAGCAAAGTTAAACTGGCTGGGATTTGAACTCAGATTGCAAAGGGAGAAAAGTAACTGTTGCCAGACATTTAAGTTGGTGATGCTACTTTTAAAATATTGATGAGTAACATTAGAACAGAGAGAAAATATCTTGGTGGTGGTGGGGGTATGGTTAATTAAAAATTACAAGGTCATTAAGCCTTGAGGAGTAGGTTTAGCTGATTAAATCAATATAGTACTTGGCTGGGACTTGGTTTGTTGATCCAAGAAAGATGAGAAATGGGATTGATCTCTGAAGTGTCTCAGAATGTGAAGAACTGCAACGAAATACCTCAAGGCATTTTACTTGCCACTTGAAGGATTCTGCTAATCAAACAGGTTTTCACTTCTTATCATTTACTTCATTCTTGCAGTAAAGACAACCATATTTGTCAACTGTCAAGTAATGGGTTACAAAAATATTAAACAGTCTTTCTTGACATCAAAATCAGCAACAATGGAACTGTGACCATTTTAAACTTCTTTTCAACATTGGTCTACTCAAGCAGAACTAAAGATCTTTCTTTTTTTTTAAATATCTATTTTTTATTTGTCAAAGAACAAAGAAGAAATGAGAAGAATCCATGGAGAAGTTTTCAAATCAAGCGAAACAGAAAATATTTAATTTTTCCCCTTCCCATGTTTATTTTGAAAAAAAATTCTCACCACACTTAGGTTCTTTGAAAGACTTCCATATTGGTTGGTTCCAGTGACAGAAACTAGAAAAACTCCGACTTTGGTAAAAGAATGATTCTGAAGAACAAAGAAAAGAAACAGAAAGGAACAAATCAAAGTTATTGCAGTTATATAATACTCTGTGTGTGTGTGTGTGTGTGTGTGTGTGTGTGTGTGTGTGTGTGTGTGTGTGTGTGCGTGTGCGTGTGCGTGCGCATACTTGTGTGTGCATTGTCAATGGTAACTTTTGCAAATTACATGTTTCACTTTAAAAACTGCCAGCACAATGAAATGTTCAAACTATTGAGTTCAAACTATTTCAGTTGTCAAGTATCCATGTTGTGATGAGATTCTCTTGGCATGTTTTTGGCTCTGCAACTCTTACGTTTGTTTCTTCTGCAGTTATCACCATTGGGAATGGCATCAATATGATGACAACTCCAAATTGGGAGACAGGTGAGACAGGTGTCATTTCCATTTAATGGATGTCTTTGTTTATAAAGAAGTCTTGTTATTGATATTTGACTCCATATATATTTTAAATATTCCATAAATCACAAGTAATTTAGATCTGATTAGTTATTGCATTTTAACTTTTATGTTTCTTTGTTTTTTTAAATTTTTTTATTTTATTTCAGAGGGAAAATGAAAGAATATAAAAAACAGCAAAACTGAACAAAACTAAATTCTTCAATTACTTTGGTGTATCAAATGCTTCTACCCAGTTCTATTGACTTAGACAGCATTTACCAATTTTCACAAACTACTCTTTTGATTATCATAAAATATTTAATTTAAATATCAAATGAAACCAACTACATCATTTTTCAGTTTTCTTATAATTTAATTAATATTGTAACTAATCTTTTCTCAATGATGTTTCTTAGCGTTTCTTTGTTAACGCCTGTAACCTTCTAATTATTAACAGAATCATAATACAAAGTTCTTTATGTGAGACGAATCTGAAAGGTTACTAACATGAGGAAATTATGATACAACAGAGATAAAGCTGATGGGAAATATATTAATAATAATAAATACACATAACTATGAAATATGTTTAAGTTTCTTAATTAAAATGCTCGTGTAATTAATAATTTACTTCTATTTACAGTTAATTACTGATTAAAGCAACTACTAAATACTCCAGTTTATTGCTCTTTATCACAAGGATTTTATTTTAGTAGTAATAATACTAGGACTATTTGGCTACTATTTCTATTCAGTCAATACACACGTCTTCATTGTAATTTTTTTGCTAACATTTACCTCAGGCTCATTATAAACAGGACAAACTTTTATTTTTAAAGAAGAAAAAATCATGCAAAAAATACCAAAATACTTATTTGCTTTTTTCTCTTTGAAATACAAAAAAAAACATGATGTGTCATGATGTAGTGTTAATGTTACAGCAGAGACATTATGAAATAATCACAGTAATAAGGGGCTTAACATCAATAATAAATCACTGGAGAGTAACTAGTGATTAAAACAGTGACATAAAACACAAGTCAGACAACAATCTGTAAGTCTTTACACACGGAAACATTAGAGAAAGAAAGAAAGACATTATTTGTTTCATGAACAGAAGTGATATGTAAAATATCATGAAATATGCAAACAGCCATTGACTTGGAGTTGTTGATTATAAAATATAGTCTTGAAATCCCACTGTTTAGTTTCCCTATAACTTTGCTTGTTCTACGTATGAGGTACAGCTGGTTAAAGAGAAATGGAGGTGGTCTAACTGTTGAAGAGGCAAATAGTTTTATGCCACCAACACTAATACTGTATTGTTGTATTGTAGCTGTTATTCAAAACTTCAACCACTAAGATAATTGATCAGACACCACAAGTGAACCACCACTGTCTCATGTGATTGGTCTGTTAATTGACCATTCAGCACGAGGCTGTGGTGGGACATTTTTTGACTCAGATGTTTTAGAATTTGGTTTCCAGTCCCCTATTACAACTGTTTGGCAAACAGCTTAGAGTACAGATGGCCAAGGGGCAGAAAGCAAGGACCTCTGGTGCCATGGGGATTTGTGCCACTGACTTCATATATTTTGGGGCCAACCACATGGGGGCCACACAGATGGCTTTCTATAATTTCAGAGCAATCTGTCTCTTTCCCAGTCAGAAAATACTTATGTTGTTCATTGTAAATTACTTGCACCAATATCTTTATGGCTGGCAATAAATATTCAGTTAAATATTTGTGGGTTCCTTCAGTTATCATTCATACAGCCAATGAGAACCATCTTCATTTATTACCAGTTCAACTCACATTGACAAGCAACTGGCAAAGAGCATCATGGGTAAAACCATTTTACTCTCTCAATCATTCTGTCAGGCTGGTTGTTATTAGATATCAATGACAAAGTTCACTGCAATAAACTGAAGGAATGTGGAAATATTTACAAATGTCTCATTAGCTGACAGTCCTCAACCTAAATGCCATTTGTCTAATTTGGAAAACAATGCACCTCACAAAATTGTTCCATCTTTATACATTTTATTGTAATTAACAGTGACATGTCACTGAAATACTCGCTTTCCTTTGTTGTCCGATGTCTACTGATTCCTTCTTATGATGACACTTTTAGCTGTTGCTAATTTATGTGGATGGAAAACAATTTTCAGCTGGAGTCTGATGAAAAACATATTTCAACAAATATATATTAACAATCTTAATCAACCATGCAGCCATCTGTCAGTCCATATGTGAATGCATACATACATACTGACATACATGCACACATATGTATACACACACACACACACACGCATGCATGCACGCACACACACACACTTATACATACATGTACACACACATATTCTCAGTTGACTCTTGTTCTCTTCATCACAAAAAGATATGTAAAATTTCATTAAAAAAATTTACAGTCAATTTGAAAACATTGGTGAAATTATGAAGCAGAGCAGAAGATGTTTAGTTTGCTTTAGTCACCATGACATTGACCATGCTGGAGCATCACACACACACACAGAGTTCAACAATTCTTCCTTCTTTGAATATCTTCTGATATCATTTACTTTTTTTTTTTTACTGGAAGCTTTTGTTTAAACCCTCATCCTAGAAGGTACATCATACACCAATGTTGCAAGGTTATAACAACCACAATGGGACAATGTATACTCATGTCCTGATACAGGACCAATCACTAACACTAAATTGGCTGATAGGTGGTGGGCAAGGATCTGCTAGTTTATATAAATATTTAAAGTCACTATAGAGATATGTTCAAATAATTTTAACTAATCTGTTGATAGATTAGTCTTAAACGGGTTTAAATATATCTTATGATATGTGCAGTGCTAAAGTGTAGTAATTACTTGGTGCCCAGTAACCCAGGTATTTAGTGTTGGTGTTGTGACATGCAGTGGCAGCCCCATTTTTTGTATCTTAGCTGTGCTAACATTTGTATATTTCTATTTTATCTTGAAGGACAACCCCATCCTGAATAACACACAACAGTTTTGTTCTTTTTGTTGGTAATTTTTCAGAAATGCCCAGTTAAATGTTCGATTTCATTGAAGGGGAATAGTTTTTGGTTTTTACAATGGTAATAAATCTGTATTGCAAGAATATTTCTTTGAAAAATATTATTGAATTCAGAAGTTTTGTTCTATGATGGGAACTAAAAGTCCCAGGAATTATTAAAAGATGATGTGCCTTTTGCTTATATAAATGGATACATCTACCGTTCTTTCACTATTTATCTAGTCATGTTGTTAGTATATTTAGGAACTTCCTTATGGCTTCACACACCTATTGAGGAAATGGCTGCAACAACTCACCATAAAATAGGTGAAGTTGCACAAACAAAGTGACTTTCTCCTCAAATCTCCTCAAACTGTAAATTGTATTTGAACTAGCAATCTTTGCGTGTAAACCCTTCTATCTTAAATACAATAGACTTACAATATTCTGCACACCAAATTGCATCAAAAGGTAAATGGCTGCCCCTGACTCCAGGCATTTAATGACTACTCGTTACTCAGTCCTGCCACCTCGGCTTAGTATTGAACTCTTTATTGTTGCAGCTTCTTCTTGTATCCAAGTTTATAATTCCTAAAACATTTCACCAGGAGAGAAGTCAACCCTCTGACCATCGGCAGCAGTAGCAGTAGTAGTAGTAAAACCAGTTTTCCATAATTTCCCCCACCAGCTGTTTAACTGACTTGCTAGGAAAACTAAAATTTGTTTTAGGAGGTGGTGATGCTAGGGGAGTAGGATGGGTGCAGAGGGTATATTGAACATAATGAATTAGTTTAGCATGCAAGGACTTGCTGCTGGTTTCCTCTGTTGACAGTAGGGACAGTTTTGATTGTTTTTTGTAGCCAAACAGGGTTGACAGTTGGTCTTAGAAAAGCAGGCTTGATTGTAGTTAGTGTCTGTTTTATTTGTCTACTGTCTGCTTAATTTCAACCTGAATGCCGTTCACTGTCAAATATGGCAGGTTTCCTTGTCAGAAACAGGGGGAGCAGAGGAAATAGTTGTCAATCTAGGCTAGAAATGAATTATAAAATATACAAAAGAAAAACAAAAAAAAAAGCCTCGATTTATTTATTAAAACAACAAACTTTTTTTTAATGAATTTTATTATTATTATTATTTCAGATAACTTCAAGAAAAACCATTCTCATTCAGAACTATTCCATTTTGTTGAAATAGATTAACTTTCACTATAACTTCAGTCTTTTATCTTTTATTTTTCACTCGTTTCAGTCATTAGATGTGTGGCCATGCTGGAGCACTGCTTTGAGTGTTTTAATTTCTTCTATATTAATTCTAATAGAGGCAATGTTTATGCCTGCTTAAACATAATTGTTCTGTTAGAAAACGGTAGATACTCTCAGATTGGTTTTTAGTTTAAAACACACTCTTTTTGTTTATATCTCACTAGTGAAGAGATAAATCCCCACCATCTCTCAACCAGATCATGTGATTTCAACCTTCCTTGGTTTCATCAATGACGGACACTTGACCGCTAGAGATAAATTCTAAGAATTACACCAAGATTCTTCATCTTGAGGATATGTTTAGTTTTTGCAGTTTCTTAATCCAACAGAATTTTTTTTTTTCTTTAAATATCATCCAATAAATCTAATTGAAAAATATTCCTGCTTGAAATAGAAATATTTAGAATAGTTTTAAATATACAGTCAAAGTTTGTAACTAATGTTTAATTACTATGAAATTTTAACACATTAAATCAGTCATTGAAAAAATGTTTTCCTGAAAAAAATAGTCCATAATAACCTGTCCCCACCCCTACACACACACACACACACAAAAGTGTCCCTTGTTTACCAAGTTTCATAAAGTACTAAGATAGAAATATAGTTGAAATTTGTTGTCTTTGTTAGCAAAGGCATTCAAGCTGTCACTGTCCTTCCATTTTGCATAACCAGGATTATATTATGCCATAATGGTAGAGAAAGATTTGAGGGAATTTGGAAGCTATTTTTAGCATGTCAGACACTGCAGAATTTCTTTCGTAAGCCTTCTGCTATTGTCATTGCAGTTGTTGTTTAGTCGAGGTCAGCACTGACCAAGTAGAAAGCTATGGATGACCAAAGTACATTTAGGAAAATATCATCCAGTGTGTCCAAACATTTCTGAAGTGGTAGTATGTGCATTAAATGAAATTTGGTTGCTATTTCTGGCAGGATTCCATCCTTGAATTATATTTTCAATACTTCAAGACTGACCATTCAGTTATTTTTCAGTGAAAATATTTTATTGAAATTCCACTGTTTTGCTACAGAGTCATCACCATCATCATCATCCTTTAAGGTCTGTTTTCCATGCTGGCATGGGTTGGACGGTTGTTTAAAACAGGGCTTAGCCATTTTTATCAGTATATAAGATGCACTTTTGCATCAGACACACTCTTATTTTATGAAACTGTTTTGTAGAAATGATGATGATGGTGATGATGATGATGATGGTAATGATGATGACGATGGTGATGATGATGATGATGCAACAATATTAAGGGTGTCCTATATCTCAACTTTATGTTCATTCAAGTTAGCTGTATAGTTGTTGGGGAAGAGAATTGCCATAAAGGATGTGAAGTCTGTATTTCTGGCTGGTTTGTGTTATCATGATTGGCCACTAGGGAAGCAGATGACCACTGAGGTTTTGATGTCATCTACTCATTGCAAATGACTGACAGGCAGATGACAGTTTGTTAACATTCCATTCATCTTTCTAGGAGCATTTTCCATTTAATAATAAACAAATAGGCACAGGCATGGCTGTGTGGTAGGTAGCTTGCTTCCCAACCACATGGTTCCAAGTTCAGACCCACTGTGTAGCACCTCAAGTCAGTGTTTTCTTCTATAGCCTCAGGCTGACCAAAACCTTATGGGTAGGATTTGATAGACAAAAACTGAAAGCAGCCTCTTGTATATATGTGAGTGTATGTGTGTGTGTGTGTGTGTGTGTGTGTGTGTGTGTGTGTGTGTGTGTGTGTGTGTGTTTGTCCACCAGCACCATTTGACAACTGGTGTTGGTGTGTTTTATGCCTCCATGACTTAGCAATTTGAAAAAATAAATACCAGGCTTAGAAAAAAATAAGTACCGGGGTCAATCGTTTGACTAAAATTTTTCAAAGCAGTGCACCAGCATGGCCAGAGTCTAATGACCAATGTTTTGTAAGTTTGTGCCATTATTTGTGAGTTTGTTATTTTCTGATATATTTCAACTTGTTTCCAACATTTTGTTATTAGTAACAATTATGCCAGGTCGATCTGTACTCATTGAACTTCTTTGCCAAAGATACTTGGTCTCCTTTCCATAATAGGACAGCAGAAAAGCAGAGGGCAATTAGAAAATTATAAAAAAAAAAAACAAACGAAAAACAATAAATATGATTTTTTAACAAATATCATAGAAAGATTAGAAGTTCTATAAATCAGTCATAATCTTTTTGTTTTTGTTTTTCTGGTTCTTGTTTGCTTAGAAGGGTTAACCACTTCCCTTTCGATCTTTGAAATGATTTCATGAAGAATACAAACCTTCACCAATTTAAAAGTCAGCTGCAACAGCAGCAGCAGCATCAGATGCAATTTAGACATATTATTTAAGAAGGAAGAAATCAAAATAATTTAATTACAAAAATTAGTTGTAATTTTAGCTATTTTAATAAATTCAAATGAAACTGATCCATTTCCTCCTCTAAGCTGACTCCTACAATATTTTGTATTCTGATTATTAATGGAGGAAACAGAATGAATGGATAAGTATAAAAGAAAAAAGAAAAACAACAAATAAAATCAAGAAAAATAAAAATCAATAAATTACAATAAAATTAATGAGTTATACTCTTCGCCCCCTGATGCACCCAAAATTAAGAAAAATAAGTTAATAACTTGTATTATCCACCATCATAAATAAGAAGGTACATTTCTTCTGATATAGTACAAAGTTACTATTATGAATATTAAACCTGGTGGAATAACAGATAATCCAGGAAGAATCAGTCTTTGAGTGTTTTGCAAGATGACATAAAGGAATGGAATCTGTGTATATCCATTGCTCAAACAAAACGAGTATATTTAAGGAGGTTTTTATCAGATGTAATCACACAGCTATTTTTCAGTAATATTTTAAGTAACAAAGGAGTTTGTTAAACTTTATCAAATCTGTCAACAGTTAAAGAAGATACACTATGGAACCTTGACTGAACTCATCCAATGATCAAAGGTGTACCAACCCTAACCAGCCTGTCTTTTGGAGGAGTATAGTGTATCTAAGACTACATTATCCAAAAGAGCTTTCACTTTTTAAGATGGTCAGATGTAATTCAGAAGTGTTTTGACTGATATTCGGAGCAGGTCCAGCATCCACTGTTTAAGTTCATAAAAAGATGCATGAGTTTAGTGTTTTAAGATTTCAGTATGAAATCTTGGAGTTAAGGTTTTAATCAACAATAAACTACCTTCAAAGTAACTTTATTTGAAATGTTATACAGTAACAATTTCAAAGTGTGCATATTCAATAAATTGTCATAATGTCTCATGAAACTGACACTAAATGATGATGATGATGATGATGATGATGATGATGATGATGATGATGATACATATGTGTGTGTGTGTGTGTGTGTGTTTATCCCCTCCCCACCGCTTGACAACCAGTGTTGGTGTGTTGCATCCCCATAGCTTAACAGTTTGGAAAAAGAGACCGATTGAATAAATACCAGGTTTAAAAAAATAAATACTGGGGCCAATTCATTCAACTAAAAAATTCAACACAGTACCCCAGTATGGCCGCAGTCTAATGACTGAAACAAGTAAAAGAATAAAAGAATAAAAGAATAATGGTTATAACTAGAATACTTTGAATGAGAAATCTTACTGAATCATTACTGAAGTGGAGCCAAAAAGAAAAACAATATCAGGGTGAGTTAAAATGAGAGTCTTAGAGGTAGGGCATTCCAGCCTAAATGGAACAATGATAAGATTCTCCAGCTGTTAGAAATATGGGGGAAGAGAACTATAGTGGTTAAGAGAGAGAGAGACTATGAGGTTTATGTTTACTTGTTAAATGATAAATAGTAAGAATGACATTAGTCATATGCTATCATTATTATTACATGTGGCATATTGAAGGTCAAATATCTGGAATTTTGTTCAGCTGAAAAATGTACAAACATTTGCATTGACAAACAAGTAAACAAACATTTTACTATCAATCTTATTTCAAAGCTTCAGTGTAAATATATAACTGTATTTAGAATTAAGTGTGCTGTTTATTCATTTCTAAGCTATTTCCAGTTCACATTTCCAGCATTACTTATATATATAGATAGCATGTTGTTATTTAAATATGATGTTTTACAGTCTATAATATTGTTCAATTGAGGTTGTTACCAAAATGTTATATAATCAATTATGTCATTAAAATCCCAAAATTTACAGCCTTAAACAACTCCATCACCTGCACTCTAGGCTAAATCACATTTTCATTCTCACCCCATTCAAGAACTGGTTAATTTTTGGTCACAGCTTCTACATCTCTTCCTCTGCAGAGTATTTTTCATCTTCAGTTTGGTATCTCTCTTCATCATGTCACCACCAGAATGGATTGGAATTCAGGACAGTAAACAGATTTTGAATTCATTTTTAAGCTTTACTAATTATGCAAAATAATGTCATTACTTGCAACAACACTTTACAGGATTATAGATAGCCATTGGTCAGATTTTGTATCCAACCAACGCCTCTACTCATCAGAGTTGTGTCTTGTAACTTGCATGATTCAAGAGTGCCAGCTCAGAGTGTTTGGCCATATTGCTTGATTTTCTGAGTGAGACCCTGCTTACCATGTTCCCTTCACTGAGAATCTGGCTGGGTTGGCAGCTTATGTTGGTTGACCACATACCTCATGGTGACAGCAGATGAGGAGGTATCTTCTGGAGATGAGGACTCTACTTGATGGATCACCCAGGAGGACTCAGGAATATACCAACAAATGGTGAATGCAGCAACATGTTTTAGTGGCACATG
>NC_068989.1:497833-499791 GCF_001194135.2 Octopus bimaculoides
CTGACTCCAAAGATTTCATTTATTGTTGCAAAAGGCTTCAGTTTATTTCACATTTTGTAGTTGAAAATTAAAATAATAATTTGCTAAAGGTTTTGATAAAGAAAACTAAAATAAAAAAAGAAAGCTTACTTTGAGAGAAACAAGTTCTGTAGAAGAGTGCTGACTGTATTCTTGGTTTATGTCTGAGAAGAACCATGTGAAAGTGATATTTGTTCCAATTGAGAGTGATGCTTCAAATGCCTCAGTGTGGTTTTGGAAAACAGCTACCATGGCCATTTTTGAATTTTGCTCCACATGTGTTGGGACACAGGATGGCTGATGATATTCAGCATCAACCAAGGATATTTCAAGGCCCTTAGGTGTAGGTAAAATTGCATCCACAAAAATCTCATGGTATTTTTCTGAGATAGCATTCTTAATATGAACACCTGAAAATAAATTTTTTAAAAAATACTTAGACAAATAAACATTTTATTAGAACAGCTAACATCATTTTATTTAAAAGATATTAATTTTGATGCCAAACAATGCTGTGTGCTTGTATAGAGGCTGACTATCTGTAGAGTGAAAAAGAGTGAGATAAACCTAACACTGAGATTTCCAAAACATGTGAAGAAAGAAAGTGGCAGATATAATAGGTTCATTTATCCCATATCATTTAGTGAAAGAAAGACAGATCATCACAGAAGACTGGGTCATAAGTAAGCTTCATCTATTAAGCTGATGATAGCTCTGATAAAAATGCAAGCATAATACAGAGTGACACTTTGTAAAAGGTTATCAGCCGTTTACAACTGAGAATATTCCTGGTTCTGAAGAGAAAACATGTTTTGTTTTGTTTGATTTCTTTTTTTTTTAATACAGTTTTAGTTATGGAAAATATATAAGATCACAGAAGCAAGAATTTTCCTTCTTGTATGAGAAATATTTTCATTTTCATTGATCAATTTACTAATAACTGCTTTCAAATCATCATCATTTTAATGTCTACTTTTCCATGTTCACATGGGTTGGTCAGAATTTTGTTGAGGCAGATTTCTAAAGACCAAGTGCCCTTCCTGTCACCAACCGTCACCTGTTTCCAAGTGAAATTAATATTTCACTAGGAAACAGGTGAGGTTGGCAACAGGAAGAGCATCCAGCCATAGATAATCTGTTTCAATAACATAGATATTTACCTGTATATTATTTTTTTTGATGTTACTCTAAAGGGAAGCACAAATTGACAGCTATGTCAAGCACTAAACCTACTTTAAACATGCATCCTCTCATCATTCAAAAAGTCTTTTGGTTTTTAGTTTCTTTAAATTATTTTCAAGTTTGGAAGAAGTCTAAACCTCATGTACACACACACACACATTCACATTTCATATCCATTTTAATTCAGAGAGGTAAAAATAAACATTATAAACACTACCAGTCAGTCCTATAATATATCTTGTTTTAACATGAATAATATATAACATCATAAATTTTCATAAGAATTTTTCTGACATTATAAACACAGACTCATAGTCTGCAACTGTAAAACTAAACACACGCAACAATTAATTCACAAGCACACAGAGAAAAATTGTCACTCAAATGTATTTGTTGAAAAGCATATCAGATTTGTGTTCATGCAAAAATATATTAACTCAAATAAAACAATTTTTTTAAGAAATAAAATTTGACAAAAATATTTCAATTTTACAGATTGTTTACAAGCAATATTTTAAATATATTTTTAAGACATTTTCTTCAGTATATTTCACTACAACTTTATGGATATGGTAAATTCTATAAAGATGGTTTTATTTATTTTGAATTCCAGCTGCAAGGAGTAAATTGGATCAAATACCTCAATCTTCACAATGCCTTAAGTGCAGACAATTTCAAAAATTACAATCTGTATCACGTCCTCACGTCGTTTTTTGTTGTTGTTTTTTTGTCTTTTTCCTTTTTTGAACTTATATATA
>NC_068989.1:499801-504897 GCF_001194135.2 Octopus bimaculoides
TATATATATGTATATATATATGTATGTATATAACATCATCATCCTCATCAATGTCATTGTTTAATGTCCACCTTCCATGCTGGCATGGATTGGAAGGTTCATTAAAATGACAGATCTATTGGACTTTCAAAGAGGTCATATTGTTGGTGCTCGTATGGCAGGTGGTAGCATAATGAAAACAGTCAAAATGTTTGATGTATGAAGATGTACTGTCTCAAATGTAATGACAGCCTTTGAGAAAGAGGGAAAAACCTCCTCGTCGAAACAAAACTCCGGAAGAAAACCAAAACTCTCAGATAGGGATCGTTGGACTCTTATGCAAATTGTTAGAAATGATCACAAAAGTACAGCTCCCAAAATTACTGCAGAGCTTAATGACCACCTTGAGAACCCAGTTTCCACAAAAACTGTTCGCCAGGAGCTGCACAAAGCTGGATTTAACGGTAGGGCTGCAATCAGAAAACCACTACTTTCAAAAACAAACTTTGCAAAGCATTTAGAGTGGAGTAAAAACCTACAGAATTGGTCCCTAGAGCAGTGGCAAAATGCTATTTTCTCGGACGAGTCATCCTTTACCTTATTTCCAACCACCGGCTGAGTATTCGTATGAAGATAGCCAAAAGAAGCATTTGACCCAGACTGCCTTCTTCCAATTGTTAAACATGGAGGAGGGTCTGTGATAATCTGGTGGGATATATCTTGGAAATCCACCGGCCCAATGGTTTCCTTTCATGGTTTCTATGGCTGGATGCCCTTCCTAATGCCAACCACTTCAAGAGTATTGTGGATGCTTTTTACGTGCCACCAGCATGGGTGCCAGTTACGCAGCACCGGCATCGGCCACAACTATATTGCCAAAGGTCTCAATCACATGTCACTGCCTCCATGATGCCCCAGCATTCAAAGGTAAAAATGCATTTCTTTTCATTTATAAAGAACCTACTCAAGCTTTCTTGGAAAACTTTCAGGAGAAATGTTGGGTTTGATGCATTTCTTTACCCTTGCTGCTATTGAGGACAAACTGCAAGAGGCTGATATATTAGTGTACATTGAGCATTTGAAGAAACTTCTCACTGATAAGGAAACTAGATTCAAAACTCTCCTGAAAACGAACATTCCAGGTTGCATAGAAGAGCCATTTGGGTCAAATGCATCTGATATGGACATCAGGACTACAAGAAAACTTTATTGAATTGCAGAGTAACTTACAAACAAGCAGTGAAATTGCTATGAAATTCCCATTGCTTTGGCAGGAATTAAAATTACATTTCATTCCCTTTTTTACTTCTTGCCCAGTTGAATTGGGTTTTAACCAAATCTCTTTCAAACTATCAAAAGCCTGCAAATGCTTAGAAATTCTAAGTTGAGATAATCTTTGTCTCTAACAACCACAGACACTGATATTGAAAAACTTGTGAGATTGCATCAGCTACAAGGATCTCGCTGAATAAATGCGGTAAAATGGAAATATGATATATATACATATATATATTTATTTAGCTGAATCACTAAGTGCAAGTGTACTATCATCATCCATCTGAATACACTTCTCTCCTACAACATCCTGATTCTCTCTGAACACACTGTCTTGCAATGCAGAATACAGCGTGCCTGAGAAATGTAACTCAAAAGACAACAACACAGAATATGAGATGATGACAGGCAGAGAAAGTGGAAAGAAATAGAAAGACTGATAAACAGAGAGAGAGAGAGAGAGAGAAAAAAAGAAAAAGAAAGAAAGGAGAAAGAGTCAGAGAAAAAAGAAGACAAACAGACACAATGGCTACCAAGATAGATATTCTGAGATTTAGTGACATCAACTAAAATAATAACACTGTAACACATGTGTGGACCAAATAAAAAAAAAAATTTGTCATAACAAGACCAGTAGGAAGGCAAGTAGAATATTAGTTTGTCATTTACATTTTGTTATTAATTAATTACATATTAAACAAATTTACTGAGGAAGTGTTGTTGGCCCATTGTTGTTGATAGTTGCAGATAGAAGCACTATAAATCCTGGAGAATGTGTCTACATACATGAAAGCATACAAATGGATAAATACACATGATGTCTGTCTATCTTTCTACCTACACAGACACATTATTAAAATTATAATTATTACTTTAATTAAAGTGGCCAGCTGGCAAAATCATTCACTCACTGGACACAATGCTTAGTGTTGTTTTGTCTCCCTTTATATTCCGAGTTCAAATTCTGTTGAGGTCAACTTTGCGTCTTATCCTTTTGAGGTCAATATAATCCCCCAAATATTTGGCTTTATGCCGATTATTATTATTATTATTATTATTATTATTATTATTATTATTATTATTATATGAAAACTAGACTGCCTTCATTAGATACTTTATCAATATTCTCTGGTATTCTGTGGTTTCCATCTGTTTCATGTTCTTCATTACCGTTTTCTGCTTCTGCTGTTTCACACACCTTCGGCTCTTTTTGTTATTGTTTCTCTGAATTTCTGTAATCTGTACTCCCATGATCCAGTCGTTCCTATGGATTGCTCTTGCTTGGTCTATTATTATTATCATGATTACTATTCATATACACTCAACAGACTAGAGTGTTGGAAAAGAAACAATCCCAACATCAGGCTATATCAAGTAACCTTAGATGTCAAGAACCCTCCTAAGTATCCTAGCTGTCCCTAATAACACTGTTTTCTGCAGCTGTACTAAACTAGGTTTCATGCCTATTTCCTCTATCCATCTGTTCAGATCTTTAGGGATAGTTCCCAACGCACATATAACTACTGGGATACATTTTACCCCCACTTTTCATTGACTTTGTAACTCAATGGCTAAGTCCTGGTACTTTGCTATTTTTTCTTATACCTATCATATTGATTTTTTTCATCATTTGTGACTGTAAAGTCAATAATCTGGTACTTTCTATTCTCTTTATCTACTACTACTAAATCAGGCCTTCTAACTTCTGTTACTCTATCAGTCTGAATGTTAAAGTCCCAGAACATCTTATATTTCTTAATTTCTAATACTCTACTAGGTTCATGTTCATACCATTTATCAGTATGATCAAATCCTAGCTTTCTACATAATTCCCAGTGGATTACTCTCCCTTATCATGTTGTCATGCCTTTTCTTGTATTCTTCCTGTGCCACCATGCTACATTCACTTACTATGTGAGTAACTCTTTCCTCTTTTGATTTACATAGCCTACATTGGGAATCTACTTGGTTTTTATTATTATTATTATTATTATTATTATTATTATTATTATACAGTGATATAAATAAAGTGCCATATAGTTTATAACACTGTATTAATAATATAGTCTCTCTATTACGTTATAATAACCGTGCTCTTTTTTTTTCTGTCTTATGAACCCTCTTCAAACAAATATGTATGTGTATAAGTGGGTGTATGTGTGAGTGTGTGTATAAAAACTTATACTTCTGTATGTATGTTTCTTAATATAATGTTCCAATGGAATGATTCTACTTGAAATTTTTATTGCATTCTTCCATTGCTTTTCCATGTCTGAGTCTCAAGGAACAGTTTTTGCTCTGATGCTTTTGCAACTGGTTTTCACTGAACTTGTTTGTAGGCTGACATTTCACACCCAATGACCACCCCATGCAACCTCTTCTTCAAAAATATGTTGCGTATGAATCATTGAAGCACATTTCTTTCATACAACTTATATAAATGTTCTTTTAGGAGACAGAGAACTCTTTTGCTTTCACCTGAGCTCTCAGTTTTGTTCACTGACTGTCAAGTCCCAGTCATTAATTACACCAACTAAATCTCCCACACTAATTATGCCACTAAATAAAGTAATTCATCAACCATAAGCTAACAGCAGGGAAGCTTCTGTGGAGTTGCCCAATATGCTAGAAAATACAACTAAATCTCTTTTAAACAACTTGCTTTAAATTATCAGTCGTAAACTGGAGAAAGTAAGCTTTAGTCAAAAGACCTTCAGAGAAAATATTTGGTATTTTAAATAAGGAAAAAGAAACATTAGATAAGGATGGTCATAGATACTTTTAAAAGACAGGATGGTCATGGCTGGAACAGGCATACCTTTCATCATGGGTCTACGCAACAACATCAATAACTTGTCCACATATTTTCATTGAATCATTCAAGCAGGTTTTTTTAGTTATTGGATCAGGGTCCTTCGTTGATATCTAGGCCAGTGCCTCTGCCGTTACTCACAGTAAACTATTTGACTACTCCCCACCCCCACCCCCACCCATTCCATTCCTACATACTAAGCAAGGTCACTGTTTGAGTTTGCTTTTCCTTCAGTTTCAAACTTCTCCTGTAGTTTCCAACACAGAGAGTCCAGTTGAAAGCAGGTCATTAACATACACAGTCCCCCTTGGGCAAGAAATGCTGAACTTCAGAGAAAGTGAGGGAGCAGACAATAAGAAGAAGAAGAAGAAGAAAGAGAAAACAACAATATGACAAATAAGAAAAGAAAACCTGAGGAAATAAAAGAGAAAAAAAGTAAAATGGGTGAAGAAAAAGAAAAAAAGAAAGAAAAAAGAAAAAAACAAGATGAGGAAAAAAGACAGGAAAGAAGAAGCTTAGACTAAAACTAAACAAATATTTAGTTTTGTTTCATTATTTTTTGGGTTTTTTTACATAACACAAAAGGAAAATCATAAATAAGAACAACAAGTACAAGAATAATTCTTCTGTACTTGAAGATATGAAAGCATTTGAAAAAAAATATGAACAAGAGAGAGAGAGAGAGAGAGATTAGGGAAGAAGAAAAAAGTAAAAAGAGAGAATAAGATAAGTATTTGACATGTTTAAAAAGAATGAGGCGAAACAGCAGAATGAAGTCTGTAGTTGGAAGAATATAGGAGTTTGCATGGATTGTTTGGTTGGAGATTATGAATATATTTGCATTGCTCTCTTTAATGATAGCACAAAGTATTCACTGAGAAGGGAAAAGAAGAGAGAAAAGGGGGGAATTAGGAGAAGGGAAAGGGAGAGAAAAGCAATTGTGACTGTGAATATAACAAAAGTGATGTACATATACACACACACACACACATATATATATATATATATATATATATATATATATATATAT
>NC_068989.1:505284-517789 GCF_001194135.2 Octopus bimaculoides
TATATATATATATATATATATATATATATATATATATATATATCCTGCTCACAGTCTTGTGCCTCGCGTTTGCTCTGGCACCTCATCACTACCATCATTATCTTCATCTTCTTCCCACTTACTTCCACATTCCCTTATCTTATTGCGGGGGTAGCCATGGATCTCCTTCATAGCAAGACACTTTGTGCTTATCCTTCTGTCATACTTTAGCCTTTCAAGACTTGGCATAAAGCCACCTCAACCCCCACAAATACTACCCCCTTCCTCATTTAGAAGAGCTTTTTTCCTTTATCCTTGTTCTCCTTCCATGTCTTGCAAGTTATTCGGTGACCTCACTAGTGCCACTGGCACAAAAACAGACACCCAGTACATACTGAAAGGTGGTTGGCATTAGGAAGGACATCCAGCTGGAGATGACCTGCCAAAGCCGATACTGGAACTCTGCCCAGCCTTGCCGTTTGTTGGATCCTGTCAAACAATCTGGCCCTTGCCACCATGGCAAGCAAGATGTTAAATGATGAAGAAAATAAATCAACTTTTGACAAAGGGGACATTTTCACTATAATAGGGACCTGACTATGAAGAAGCACCAACATTTCTTATCTTTAAAATTTAAGTGATTAAATTATGAACCAAAACCAGAAACACCAAGTTCTACTGTCTTCCATTGCATGATTTCTACAAATGGATGCCGTTCCTAATGTTAACCATTCTACAAAGTGTATTGGGTGCTTTTTATGTGGCACCAGTTGTAGAATAGGATTTAGTTGAAAGTTTATAGTAGGGAAGAAAACAGAGAACAAAATTCAATCTCTCTCTCTCCCTCTCTTTCTCTCTCTCTCCCTCCCTCTCTCTCTCTCTCTCTCCCTCCCTCTCTCCTATTGTGTGAGTATTCATAAACTTTCTCATTAACCTTTATGTTCATTTTCCCACAATTGCATGGATTGGATAATTACAGCCGGATGCCCTTGCTGTTGCCAACTGTGAAATGTTTTTCAAGAGATTTCTTATTTCACATCTCTTCAAAGGCACAAAGCCCGCAGATGCTTTACTGACAGCAGAAATAACCATAACAACACTACCTGTGTAGCTCAGTGATTTTCAATCCAGCATAATGTAAACACACACACATACACACACAGCATCATCCTTCCATTCTCTACATTTTATAGGTCTCAGTTGAGACCATTCCATCATTTTTTTCCAAACATAGTCTATGACAACATTTAATGTCTTTCTTTATTTTTTAAAGACAGGTGAGAATTGAAAACTTTTAGCTGGTGTCTCTAGCAGATAGAACAACCACATAGTGGATCACTCTTTAGCTTGCAGAATACTTAATATTCTAAATACGAGAGATTGGCAGTTAAGTTTCTTAACAATAGACAATTCAAAACAGAAATAATAAGATACAAATCAATGGCTCCTTAACAACTCCACTATATTATCACCTTGTGTGTGTGTGTGTGTGTATGAGCATGCCAATGCATGTGTGTACATGCACAATGTTATAAACACACTAATGAGAGAATGTACAGCAATGACCGCTTAATACAAAACTCAGTAAGATGTGTAAGTACATGTCGCAAATATGTGAGATGAATAAATAAACAAATAACAAAAAATAAATCTTTTTACAACAGGTCACTGCTTGCAACTTTACAACCTTCTCTGAAGGCCTTTGCTTTCTCGTCTCAAAAACACCTGAATTGTTTTTCTTTATTATTTTGATATGGAAAAAAAAAAATGAAAATTAGATCTATACCCCACCCCCTCTCTCTCTATCCCTTGCTCAGATGATACAGATAAAAAAAATGAAGCATAATGAACAAAACACTGCTAAGAGAAAAATAACTGCCTGAAAAACCAGCAACCTTGAGAAGCCACAATAGTCTGCACAAATTAATTAATCTGATGGAGGGTTTTTAACAAGTAGAAGAGGCAGCCAGGTTTGGTATTCATGTAAAAATATAAAAAAAGGTGGGTCAACTGCCAGATTCTGTGTTGGTTGATTAAATGTTTTCTCCCAGTCACTGGCCAAGTTTGTTGGCAGCAAGATCAGAATCTGTCTGAACATGAATAGAAAACAGTGTTATTATTGTCAATAGATCTCTGTCATTTGAGACAAGTTAATCTTTGCAATAATGGCTTTCATAACAGCCCCAGCCCCCCTTCAACCCCCACCTTTATTAGTTTGACTTTATTGTTTATATAACTGACAACATCCACATGGGGCACACTACTACAAACAAGGATTGGCCCAGAATAACTTCCTATAAAGTGTGTGTGTGTGTGTGTGTGCGTGTGTGTGTGTGTGTGCATGTGTGTGTGTGTGTGTGTGCATGTGTGTGTGTGTGTGTGTGTGTGTGTGTGTACAAGCTATTTATCTTTCTACCAATTGCCACCCCCACCCCCCTCCTTACATGAGCGTCTGTTGGTTCTCTTTTATTCTTTTCTCTCACTTGTTTCAGTCAGTGGACTGCAGCCAAGCTGGAGCACAACTTAGAAGGGTTTTGTGGACCCTAATACTTATTTTTAATTCTACTACTTATTCTATCAACACCCTTTTGATGAACTGCTAAGATAAAGGGACACAAACATCAGGTGTCAAGCAGTAAGGGATAAAAACAAGGACGGCTGTGCACATATGCATACATCTATATTACACACACACACACACACACACACATTACATACACATAAACATACATGCATACACATTATATATATATATCATCATCATCATCATCGTTGTCGTTTAACATCTGCTTTCCATGCTGGCATGGGCTGGACGGTTTGACTGAGGGCTGCCAAGCCAGAAGGCTGCACCAGGCTCCAATCTGATCTGACAAAGTTTCTATGGCTGGATGCCTTCCTAACACCAACCACTCTGAGAGTGTGGTGGCTGCTTTTTACATGCCACTGGCACAAGGGCCAGTCAGGCAAAAAGTGTGGTTGTGTGGTAAGAAGTTTGATTGCAAACTAAATGGTTCTGGGTTCTGTCCCATTGAGTGGCACCTTGGACCAGTGTCTTCAGATATAGCCATAGGCCAACTAAAGCTTTACAAGTGGATACGGTAGGCAGAAACTGAAAGAAACCCATCACGTGTGTGTGTGTGTGTGTGTCTCTCTCTCTCTCTCTCTCTCTCTCTCTCTTTCTCTCTCTCAGTGTTTTTGCTTGAAAACCAGTGCTGGTTTGTTTACATCCCCATAACTTAGTAGTTCAGCATAAGAGAACAATAGAATAAGTACCAGGCTTTAAAAAACCTTATTTACTGTGATTGATTCATTCAGCTAAAAACCTTCCTGGCAGTGCTCCAGCATGGCAACAGTCCAATGACTAAAACAACTGAAAAAAAAAAGACTAAAAATATATATATATACCCAGTGAACACTCATTAAACCAGACTCCAATAAGCTACATATCAAATAAATGAGATAAATCTAATTTAAGAACAACTTTCAATGCGGATTTCTGATGCCCTCTTTGAGTGTTTTGGGGGGTGTATATTCTGGGTATGGTTCTGCCATTTTTGTTAAGTGCTATGCACTCAACATATTGATAAAAGAAACACATGGTACATCGAACTCATTGCTTTGTATGCCATAAAATGCAATATGGATTTTATGTACATATCAATGTAATATCTGTTAACCAACATTGCGTATGGAGCATTGTAGTTACACTAATCATGCACCATCCGAACGTGGTTGATGCCAGCCTCCTAACCCCAAATGGCTCCTGTGTCAGTAGCACGTAAAAAGCACCATCCTAACATGGACGGTGCCAGTGCCACTTGACTTGATGGATTCGGATGAAACTTTCAGAGGTGTTTGTCCTTTTGACTGGCAGGAACTGATTAGATTTTGGGATCGATCGGGTGCTGGACAAGGATTCTGGATTATTTTTCCTGTTTTTTTACTTAATTTTTGAGAGCAGTCAGGTTCATTTTTAGTATTCTCATTTGTGAGAGCAGTCAAGTTTATTTCAGATATTCTTATTTTAAAAATCATCTCTGGCTAAGATCTCCACTTACTTGCTAGGGTTGTTCTCTCTATTTTTTGTTATTGGAAATTCATTCTGCTGTCTTCATTGACTCATAAATGTCCAAATGTTCCTTTATTCAAATGATTCGTCTGCCATTGCAACAATCCTAAGAAATTTCCATGCTACTTTTTGCATGATGTGGTCTGCTGCATTATTTGTAGCCTATGCTGTGTGAAATGAGCTGAACTGGGTTAGGTCTAAGGCTTGAGTAAGGAACATTTTGAAATGACAGATTATATAATTCAGAAGGCCAAAAGTGTGTTTAGTGCCTCCTCAGGTCTATACAAGAAATGTTGTTCTTCATGATTAACTTCAGCAGTGACTCATATCTGTGTAACATTAACGGAATCATTTTCTTATTTTCCTGTTATTTTGGCATTTTTATTTACAACCTCATCCTCTAATTATCAACATTCATTGGGGAACGTTTTCAACAATAGCTCTGCCATTATTGATGGCTCAGGAACTCTAGTACTGATTAGAAAACGTTAAAAGAGACTGCAACATTGGGGATTAATAGAGGAAACAAAGAAAGATGGAAGACCACAAGAAAAACAAGCAGAAAAGACAAAAGAATAAGAGATGAAGAGTGGATAGTGAAGAAAAAGTCATAGAAAAAGAGACTTTTGCTACTAATTTAATGATTTTTTTTCTCTTTTTTTTATAAGAAAATTAGGTGAGAAAATGAGATGAAAATTACAAAAAATACAACAGGAACAAGTGAAGATAGTAATGGAGGGCTTAGAAGAAAACGGTAAGATGAACTTGAATTTTGTTGGAGGTATTTAGTGAGCCATGTTAAGTAAATAAAGAATGTAGTGAATGGCTATGTCTTCAAGTACAGGGAAGTTTTTATAGATGTTGTAAAAAGATAAAACAAGAAAATCAATGTTAATAATAACGAGACAGGAAATATTTGTTTTGTTATTGGCAAAATTTTGCAAGTGCAGCAAAAGAACAATTTGGAAAAAGAATATAGTAGTGGAGGTGGGAGGGTAAGCAAGTGTGAAGGGAGTTGGATAATGCACTTGAGAAATACATTTACAAGAAATCTCGTCTTGTATAAGGTTACATATTAACGAAAACAACACTAAATAAAAGGCTTTGGAAAATAGAGAAAAAGAAAAAGACTCTCATAAAAGACAACGATGAGAAAATTATTAACATTACAACAATAAAGGATAGTTCTGTAGTATGGGAAAAAAAGAGAAATAAAATATTGACTCATTTTCTTTTCCACTTTATAACATATTCAGTAATGAATGAGATATAGGAACTATAAGCATGAAATACTTGCATGGTCTCCAAGGGGTATTGCATGTGTGTGTGCGTGTGTGTGTGCATGCACATGCATGTGCACACATCTGCACAAACACATTTATATAAAAGAGTGCTTATTGTTTTATCAGAGTTTCAAATATTGTAGATAAGGCATGCATAATAATGGACATATTTATTATTAGATGAATATTTTTATTCAAATGCAAAAAAAAATATTGATGTGTGTGTGTGTGTATGTGTGTGGCCAAGGTCTAAACAGATCTCTCTTCTCAGAAACAAAATTACAACAGATATACACTTATGACCCACAAGTTATTAATTTAACACCTTTTCCACTCAGTCATAGATAAAAGCAGTGACTTTGTCATTAACATCAAGCTCCCAGCACAAGTGAAGATCACCTGCATCAAAACAACGATGCTGAAGACACAGAGCTGAAGATGCTAGTCAGCACACAGCCCCAGGATAAAGACTCATCAACTTCCCAAGACCATGGTGACCAAATTCTATTCTGGTCGCCATGATAGAAGAACACCAAAGTAGAGGGGTAAGGACACCCTAAAGAAATCCCTTCTGGAGGTATTGATCTAAACTTTGTCCCTTCTCCTGCTTGCAAGTGTATAACTGGTGATGTGCATACTTTACATTCTTTGGTTTCACGTATAGTGAGGTAAGAATGTCAACGGCTCTGTTGTACGTGTTGCAGTCTGCAATATATTCATTTTCATACCAAAGCCTCGTTTTCATTCCAAAGCCTCGTTTTCAACTGGCTGTAGTAATATTAACAGTAGTGAATATAACATGCAGAGTTACAGTAATAATATCAGTAATTATTAGCACAGTAACCGTAATGTTTGTGTTGAAGAAAGCAGTTAAGTATTATAAAACTTTTTGCATCTGGAAATGGATTCAATTAACAATAGAAAAGACAAATCTTCAAAAAAAAACATTTCAGAAAGGTTTTGTCAATACTTACGAATCTGATGAGTCCCTGATGTATTAAATATATAAGACCGTCTACAACGAGCAAGTGTCTTGTCGCTTGTGACATTGTCCACAAAGAATTTTGTATTATCTATACTCCAAGAAAATGTTACTATGCCAGTTGGTTCAGCAGTTTCATCTGTAAAGAACAATGTAAAGACATTTTCATATCATTTTCATGTTTATAAGAATCTATTTGACATTGCTTAATAATAATAATAATAATAATCTCTTTTGTACTGTATGAGTTGGTTGGACAAGAGTGATAAGGCAAGTGAAGAACTCCCACTGAATCAGGAAGACTCTGATTGCAGTGACATCAATGTGTTGTTGCAGGCATACAATATAAGAAGACAACAATGACTAAAGGCACAAGGCCTGGATTTTGGTGAGAGGGGACGAGTTGATTATATCAACCCCTGAGCTCAACTGTTTCTTATTTTATCCACCCTGAAAGGATGCAAAGCAAAGCCAATCTTGCTGGGATTTGAACTCAGAATGTAAAACCAGAAGAAATGCCACAAAGCATTTTGTCCAGCCTAAGAACATTTCTGGCAGCTCACTGCCTTAATAATAATAATAAATGCCCCATGAGGCAGCGGCTCTCATGGCTTTTGACCTTAACTGGTTGGAAGCGTTACCATGTCAATTGTTTTGTCTTGGTATAAAAGATGAGCTACAGCAAATATTCTGCTCAATACCACAGATTTGCTTGTCAGTTGTTTGACCTTAACCAGTTGAGCATGTCCCATGGTGGCTGACAATATGTGCATCTCTGATCATGAGCAGAAGTAGTGGGGGAGCATCATAGCCATGTGTTGAGGGGAATTCTTTGGGGTTTGGATAATTCACTTCTGGAAACATGAGTATTTCATTCAACATGCTTAAACAACCCTTATTCAGGGACCTTTTGAGTGGGATGGGCTATTTGACCTGAAGAAAATTGTAACTGGGCCCCACCTGCGAGGTCATGCGTTCTTTATCTTGATTTGAAATCACCATGTCATGCACACTGTCTGGTAATAATGATGGCAGAAAGCCAACCTGGATTAAATGTGAACATGATAAAAGACATTAAACTGAACAAATAAGGGGTAAAACTAGCAGAGTCCTTAGCACATTTGGCAAAAGGTTCAGCAGCATTTCGTGTGTCTTTATGTTCTGAGTTCAAATTCACCCAAAGTCGACTCTGTCTTTTATCTTTTCAGGATTGATAAAATAAGTACCAGTTGAGCACTGGGGTCAGTGTAATTGACTTATCCCCCCACCCTCCCGCCACATAAAAAAAAAACACTGGCTTTGTGCAGAAATTTAAAATTAATATAAATGGGACAAATAACTTGTAAATATTCTTGCAAAGGACATTTATGTCTCATGATGATGTTATCAAAGGACCAGCATCACTAGCTTCAGTGATTGCAGTGGATCTTCCAGTTAATGGTGTGATCCTCTATCGTAATATTTCAAACAGATCAGCATCACCAGTTCTCCAGCTACCACTGTGACTAATATGTCATCTCCAACCATTCTGCCAACTAAATTATGCTGGTCTTCATGACAGCCTAACCAGCGATGCAATACACAATGTAGGGGCTGTAGAATCACAAAGGAAATTCACAAGCCACAAACATATATGAGTTATCTTTCATGACTAGAATAATATCATCATCATCATCATTATTGTGATCGTCATCATAATCACCATCATCATCACCAGCATCATTTAACATCTGCTTTTCATGCTGGAATGGGTTTGAGAGTTTGACAGGAGTTGGTAAGGCTCGGGTGCACACCAGGCTCCAGTTGAATGGTTTCTATGGCTGGATACCCTTCCTAACACCAACCACTTTACAGGGTGGACCGGGTGTCTTCTACGTGGCACCAGCACCATTATATATTTATATGTTATACATATATTTAGAGTATTCTATAATTCTGAATCTGTCTTTACACTGTGTCTATTCAACTGAGTCTGTGCGATTGCTGTTTTGCTAAATGCTGTTGTGGCATTGCATGTATTTTACATGTGGTGCTCTTAAACAGGAGTTCAATCCTGGAGACAGTTGATGGTGTGTGTCACTTGGATCATCATCATCATCATCGTTTAACGTCCGCTTTCCATGCTAGCATGGGTTGGACGATTTGACTGAGGACTGGTGGACCAGGAGGCAACACCAGGCTCCAATCTGATTTGGCAGAGTTTCTACAGCTGGATGACCTTCCTAATGCCAACCACTCCGAGACTGTAGTGGGTGTTTTACGTGCCACTGGCACGAGGGCCAGTCAGGCAGAACTGGCAACAGCCACTCTCGAAATGGTGTGTTTTACGTGCTTAACAATGGAAAACTATAATAACAGACAACTCAAGTTTTGAACTTGCTATTGTAGGTGTATGCCATCATCATAAACACACCATGTCATTGCATCTATAAAAAATCAATAAAGTGTCACATTAGGAACAAATGTGCAGCACAATTATGTTGTCAGGGAGAACAGTGTACTGAAGAGCAAATGCAGACGCCTGTTGTATGTGAGAGTGATTGCGAAGACAGAAAATCACTAAACTTAATTAGAGTGACAGGTGTTGTTGTTGTTTAGCTTGATTGACCTGACCCAGGAGCCAAGGCATTCCAGGTGAAGCCAGCTGGTTATTTTGGCAGACACTGCAAACCATATTATCCAATATAATTCTTTTAAAACAATAAGATGTAATTTGAAGGAAATTTGGTTGCTATTTCTAACAGATCAAGCAACTAAATAAAGGTTTCTTCATTTCAATGGTGATCAACACAGTTTAATAATACACATGTAGCAGAGTTGTTATTGTGCGTTCATTAGACATAATTAGTGATAAGGTAATTTGTAAAAAGGAAAAAGAAAAAGAAAGAAAACAATCTTTAAAATATCATTTGTGTTAAATAGAAAATTGCTAAGAAATTAAAATTAAGAACTGTATATAAGAAAAAGAGGACTTCAGTGGCAAAGAAAAACTAGATTGGATGGTAGCTATTGATTTTGCCATTGTAAACAATTTGAATTGAAATGTGTCTTCACCTGGCTGTAGAAAAATACCTGTAGAGATTAGCTGACAAACTTGTTAAGAGGTAATTAGAGGAAAACTGAAAATACTGGACCTCACAAAAAACCTGAGGAGAACTATTACAGACCTATCCAACCCATGCTACCCTTGAGGCTGCCCTTTGGCAAGTATTATTTCTTTACTACCCACAAGGGGCTACACACAGAGGGGACAAACAAGGACAGACAAACGGATTAAGTCGATTTTATCGACCCCAGTGCGTAACTGGTACTTATTTAATCGACCCCGAAAGGATGAAAGGCAAAGTCGACCTCGCCGGAATTTGAACTCAGAACGTAGCGGCAGACGAAATACCGCTAAGCATTTCGCCCGGCGTGCTAACGGTTCTGCCAGCTCGCCGCCTTCTGGCAAGTATAAGAACAACCCAGACTTAGATTATTGAAGAAGACTTCTTTTGCCATGTCACCATGTTTAAAATTTTGGTCATCAAACTTTCTGAACAAGTAGAAGATAAATCAAAGATATTGACCTAAAGAATGTAATATTTGAGATGTAAGTCATTCATTGATTGTGCAAAGGAACCAGTAAGGTGAAAGATTAAACCTGTTGAAAGCTAGTACAACAGGATTAGTCAGACCACTTACAAGAGAAAGAAATAAAAGAAAAAAAAAACAGTTTAAATTTTTAAAAACAACTCGTTTCAAAGTTCCAGTGAAACTGTGGGAAAAGAATTGTGATGTAACATACAGAGAAACTTGTACTTGCAAACCTGAACATAAAATGCCTGAACATAGAAAACATGAGAGATGTATGATTTATCCAGCACTAAGACAAAACTAAATCCATTGTTCTTTTATTCTTATTCATGTCAGCAATTTGTTTGGATAGCTGAACAGTTGTCATTTTTGTAATCAAAAGTAAACCCTGCCATGGAACAACAAAATAAACATTTACTTTATGAGTCAGTTATAAATACAGATTTATTTCCCCCAGTTATAAATATGATTTATTTTCCCAGTGAAGGTGACTCCTGTGGGGGGTCAAGAAAGGACAGAAATAAATTATGGCGATGAGGTATCTGAGTGGATCTTCAATGCATGATTTGGGTAGAAATGAGTGAAGCAGTAGGACCTGGAGTGAGGGAAGAGGGGAAGGTGGCTGACAGTGTGGAACAGCAGAATAATAATGATGAAAGAGTAGACAGGAGAAAGATGAGAGGGAAGGGATGGTGTTTGGTAGACTAGAAGAGTGAATGGGGAAGAGAGAGAGGGGCAGGAATAGAATATGAGGAGGGTGAGAGATCCATGGGTGAGGGAGTTTACATATTTCCTTTGCATTCTCTTACATACTTGTAACTACACCTTTTCTGTTTTAAAACTCATAAAAAATTATTTTTGAGTGGTTGGGGGGGGGGGGGGATTAATTATATTTTAGTTAATTCCAATGGGTAAAATGGATTTGTAAAATGAGTAAATCATGTGATGAGCTCAGTCATGGAACGGATTAAACTCATACTGCGAGGTATCACTGTTTTTTTTTTTTCGCATAGACTTCCAGAAGACACAAACAGAGCTAGTAATGCATTTTGTAAGGGTTTTGTCAGATAGCAACAATAGATGCCAGTACTTTGATGTCTTTAGTGTCAAGGAAACAACAGGAAACCTGAGTTCATATAAAGACCATTTCACAGAACGCCTTGATAACATTTTCACTTCTAACTAGAACAACCATAAACAATGAAAGCAGTTATTTTATGGGTGACTTTAACTCCACAACAATGTGAAAATGGAGAGCAGAAAACTAACAAAGAATTTCTAAATTCAGTTTTAAATACTATTTGCATCTAACAATATTTTTAAGTATAACCCAGTAAACAATGTTGTGTTCATTAAAATATAGTCATTCAAAACAAAACAAAAAAAACAATTGTCAGTCTTGGACTAAAATTTTGGAAGTTTTTCAGGGAGAGTCACATTGTTATCAGTGCTACGTGTGTGTGTGTGTGTATGTGTGTACATACACAAACACACTCACATATAGATATCTTATATATAAATGGCAATTTATGTCTGACTGTTACCATCTTACTGCCTAAACCAGGGAACCAATCTTCATGAAACTTTGCATACCTGTTAAACTAACATCCAGTTCGATAATAGGCTAACTAAATTTCAATAAAAATCGATAATGGGCCCCCTAGGGGGGAACGGCGAATTATATGATAAAATGAGAAGGGTGCAAAGAGTATTATTCTGAGGAATGTAGTAGCAGAGGTGAATGTGACTGATATCAGGAAAGGGGAGAACAGCATTGTGTAAGCGACAAATATGGAGTGGCAATGGGATGTTATGTTAATACAGCTGTCATATACACATGAGACTGCATACATACTTTTGTAAATACATAGATACATGCACACACGTACACTACACATGAACATACACATCACTAACTTTTAAAATGCCAAGGAAGGGAAAGAAAGGTGGGTGTGAGGAATACATAGCTTTATGGAGAGAGGGGGCAGGTGGCTTTTCTACTGTCCACCACAAAGAAACACTCACACACAGACACATACACACATATATATATACATACATATGTCTACTACACACCATTTTAAACCTGTGATTTACCTGTGTGTATACTTGGATGTGTGTGTGTGTGCATGCCCCACATCCTATAACTGTCTGTCTTTTTATTTATTTGTTCTAGAAAAATTACAGAAAAATGTTGCTGAGGTTTAAAGTTTAATCTATTTTACCTAATCAGAAAATAGGTTTTGGAAGCTGGCATTCTCTGCATGATAGCTTTCTATCACAGAATGAAAGCAAAATCATTAGGAAGAATTTCTATTAAACAAATGAACGCAAAGCATTATGATGACTAAAGTTGTAAGGATTTCTCAAGTTATAATAAGTTTTGATGAATAAAGTCATGTGAAATGGTTGAAGAGACATGTAAATAATTCCTCAATGAAAAAATCCTCAATGAAGTTTTTTGGGCGAAATTTTCACAAATCTGTCCTGATCAAGAGGTCTATCTGTCGGGGAAGTCATGGTCTGACATGGAATCAACAGAAATTTATATAAGACATTCTATTGTAAAAATTGCCTGGCAGCGACAGGCTATTCAGCTAGTATATATATATCTAT
>NC_068989.1:518305-524027 GCF_001194135.2 Octopus bimaculoides
GGGTGGCACATAAAAGACACCATTTCGAGCGTGGCCGTTTTCGTGCGGGTGACACGTAAAAGCACCCACTACACTCTCTGAGTGGTTGGCGTTAGGAAGGGCATCCAGCTGTAGAAACTCTGCCAAATCAGACTGGAGCCTGGTGTTGCCATCCGGTTTCACCAGTCCTCAGTCAAATCGTCCAACCCATGCTAGCATGGAAAGCGGACGTTAAACGATGATGATGATGATGATGAACTCGGAAGATTATGATCTTGATGAAGAAAATTAATAAGATGTGTTTTTTTAATTTGCATTTGCCAATAGGAGTTATACAACAGTTTTCTGACCAAGGATTGAAACCTGAGTCTTCAGGTTCATTTCTTTTGTTCTCAGACTGTGTAGTTATTTGTTTAAGCTGTCAAATTTTTCATCATCTTAGATTAGACAGAGGTGAAACTAGATAATACCACTGAACTCTAATTCCAGTGACCCGGTTCGGATTTAACACAGGTTATGTATTCAGGACAAGCTGTCAGAAATAGCAGCCAGTCTACTTGCTCATTTCATAGTTTACTTTTGTTACTTTCAGTCACTTTCCTTCAGCCAGGCACAAAGAAACTTTGCCAAAATTTGGTTTTCACACACACACACACACACACACACACAAAACTTCTTTTTTGTAAGTCTTTCACCCTTTACTTTCCTCCTTCCGTACACTTAATGCCAGGCTAACTATAAAAACTGGACACATGATTCTCCATATAAACAAACTTGTCATCCAACAATAGAAACTTGTCTTTTGCCAACTCATCACAATTGTGCAATTATGTAACAAATGAAAAAAAAAATCAGTAGAATGTATAAAGTATGATTTGTAAATTCATTTCAATACAACTAGAAATTATCAACATATTACACTTCACTCGTTACATCTAATGACCCCGCTGAATCACCCTGCACAACAATCAGCGTTTCTGCAAAGCACTGGTGCTGGTACCATGCATAAAAAGCACCAAGTACACTCTGTAAAGTGGTTGGCATTAGGAAGGGCATCCAGCTGTAGAAAAACCATGCCAGAACAGAGAATGGAGCCTGATGCAGCCCCTGTGAAACCAACCAACTCATGCCAGCATGGAAAACAGATGTTTAATGATGATGATGATTTCATCCTATCTGTGTCTAAGTCAGTGTTTGAATCAAGGCTTTCTTCATCAGCAGATATGGCAGTGACTCAGGCAGCAATTATTTTCAAGGCACCACCAATCTGGACAAATGGTCCAACCCTGTCATTTGTATAGATCAAAACTCAGTTTGAGGACTTGGGCCTTCAATGAGTCTTTTTTTTAGTAGGTGTCTGTTCTTACTAAATTTCTGGCTCTTATTTTAGGGGTTTATTTCTTACAGCATCTCAGCCCTTTAAAGTAGATGTTTAATGTGACAGGCTTACCAATACCACTACCAACCTCGCTGCTCAGACACCCTACCACAGTCAGTCTTGTTATTTTGCAATCAGCAATTATATGATACACTGCTCTTCTCTACAAATATCCAAACACTGCTTGTCCTGTTTTTTAAGACAAACTAATCAAACACTGTTACCCACCCTGTCAACACCCATGGCCCACCAACGGCTGCAAGACTTCCTCCTTCCATACATCAAGTGACACAAAGACCCCAAGTTGGGTCAATTAAAGTTAACAAAAATAATTATAATTTTGATGACAATGGTGGAGAGATTGAATAATTCAACCATTAGCAAAAGTAAGTGGGAGTAATAGCTGCTACACTGCTGGCTGTCAATAACTCCATTAGTAATAGCTGGTCCAGTTACTATTAGTGATTATTCAAGAGTGTGCCTCAGAGGGTAACTTTCTAGGTGCAATCCCATGGTCATTCATGACCAAAGGGGGTCACACAATACAATATCAATGATCTTTGAATATGAATTACTTTCACATGTCTTTAGTTTGGGCCCAGCAGATGCAACAGCAGTGCTTTGCTGCTATACGTTTTTAAGTCCTTTCTGTGTAGCATTTTCAACATTTCAGCACCAACTTTACTTGCTGTAATTATCTCTAGTAAAGTCCATTGTATTTTTTGCCATAATTCAACTCATAAAAGGAAAATCTGTGGAAACAACCTGTTGTACATTACAGATGTGTGCTTATTATGACAAATGAATAGCATTTTAATGATCAGCAAAGTTATGGCACAGCAGCAACAACCAAATACAACCTACAGCTGGAGTTAAAGAAACTGATATTTGGCAATCCTTAAAGTAGAAACTAAATATTTTACAATCCTTAACTTATTACGATAATTAGTTTCATTCACTAAAGACATCCCTGACTGACACACAGACATACAAACACTCCAAACCCCACTTGAAATCTTTCACACTCTCAAACCCAGCCACTACCAAACCATCACCATCACTTGTTGGATTATGCAATCATTTCCCTGCCTTGACTACTTATTACACATCCACATGCAAAGCAAAAGGTCCCCACAGCACTTGAAGCTCGTTGACTGGTTGGAGCTGTACAAGTCTCAGCACTTTAACCTCACCCATCAGAGACAACTAATGGTACGGAATGGGGATATTAGTTATGTCTCTCTCTCCATCCAACACCCACAGCCAAAACTCAGAACCTCAATTTCCACCCCCACTCTACCCCCTGCAATGGTTTCAGTGCACTGCAGCATGTCATGTAAAAGAAAGAAAAAAAAAAACACAGCCACAAAGCTCAGAAAATTGCCAACCCCTACAACTCTCATGACAGACAGATCTTCATCCAAAATATAAAGAATGTTTCCATGCATTTACACTCTAAAAGTTCTCCAAATCCCTAAACAACAGCTTATTGTTTCAGTTCCTTGCTAAAAGAATTCCTACTTTGCAGAATCCTTCTTTCCTCCACTTTTCAAACATGACAATTCTGGAAACAATGTTCCTCCAGACAAAACCTCTGCATTTGCTGCCCATTTGCCATCGAAATTCACACAGCACAGATATAAAACTCTTTCAAAACTAACAATTCCAACAGACTTGAAACTATCTCCACATACATCTCAAGTATGAAACCCCTTCTGTCCCTTCCTTTAATCTCCAAAGCCAGCCTTTCTCCTCACAAATTCTTCAATCTCTCTCTCCCTCCCTCCTTCCCCAAGCACATATCTCAGTCTTTGAAAACCCATAACAGTATCTTCCATCTCCATGTTCCCCATTTTACTGGCAAGGGTGATGGAGGAGGAGGCAGTGCAATTCTTTCGAGCAGACTAAAACACTTTCCTCCCAAACAACAATATTCTAATGCTTTTACATAAATGAAGAGACAACCAACAGACCCAGACATGAGTTTCTGTTGCTCATAAATGCAGTCACAAGATTTTCAATCATCTCCTCAAGAAGCATTTGAAAGGATAGCTGGAGGACAAGTCAAATAAAACATCCATCATACTGATGGATTATTTGCAAAAAATATGTGAAGAATACAAATAACTTTGATAACAACACTAAAGAAACAGAACCAAAACCTCTACTAGCTATATATGGTACCCTGTATATGGTACCCTGTATATGGTACCCTGTATATGGTACTCTGTATATGGTACCCTGTATATGGTACACTACAACTTAAAAACATGAATTATACTTCTCTAGAAAAGAGAGAAGAGAAAAGATACTGACAAAAACATTGATCATTTCAATGTTTAAATTGCCTGTTAACTATATTTGAAGTATAATGATTGGTTGGAAAAGCCACAAATTATTTAATAGACTTTCAAACTCTCAGAAACTGAATCATAAGATAAGCTATGTTGTTTTTTTAAACATCAGGACATTTTCTGATATAAAACAAAATTTTACACACACACACACACACACACACACACACATACAAAGAAAGAAGACCATCGAAACTTCAAAAGCATTATTATCTTATTTAATTTCTAAAAAAAAAAAAAAATTATTTTATTATTTAATCCTAGAGATGTAGACAAATATATGATGATAAATATATATATATATATATACATATATATATATATATATACATATATATATATGTGTGATGATGATGATGATATATACATAATGAAAACAGTATCTAACATGATTTAAGGCCCACTTAAGCGCTTGCCCTTCTCTCTTCTTCAAAACTATTTTACAGGTGAAGTATCTTACTCCACTTCAACAAACAAACTGTTTTCTCAACAACTGTGAAACCATTCAACCAGCTTTGGATATTCAGAAACAAGTGAGATCATGTTTTGTTTTAGAAGTAATAAATGAAACAAAATTCATAAAAGGAAACAGAATATCGAAATTAAAATACTTATTAATTAGTTTGTATTTGAACATTTGAACGATTAACTGTTTGACCAAAGTGTTTAACATATGAGTTTGAAAAACTAGTAAAACATGGCTGATTGATAAATTGGTTAACAGAGTAACTAACCCATTAACTAACGATAAAGGACTGAACCTTTATCTAAGTGAGTGTGTTTATTATTACTGGCATAATGCCCCTCCCAAGGTTCAATAGTATTTATTAATTAATCTTTTTATTTCCAGTCCATAAGATGTCCATATATATTGTCCCTTTCAACAGAATATTGGACAAAACTTTTTGCTGAAATCCTAACTTTGCAGCTTCAACTGCCAAGTTTTCCTTTCTATGGGGTTTTTTTTTTTCTTCTTTTTTTCTCTCTTTCCAGTTTGCTTTTTTCCTAATTTCACTCAAAACTTGGATCAGAAGGGAGGAGGTGTGTATATGCATATATGTATAAACCTATTCACCTTTCTTAGATAAACTAAATATTTCTGCTGATATATTCTTTCATAAAAATATTTTCGTTAGAGAATTCTTTCTCATCCACCAAGAAAATGATAGCTTGATGAAGAAAAAGACTGAAGTTAATGTTTGCTGATCAAAAAGGGAAATTAGCTGTTAACCATAAATATAGAGTTGAGGAGAATAGTAATGTGAATTAGGAAAATATTTAATATCTGTCAAACAGAAATAAATTTATTAGTTATGTTAATCAAATGCTGAGCAGAAATTTTGTATAAGCAAATTTTTGTTTAGAAATAGTTTAAATTTACACATCTAAAACTATTCAAATTGAACATAAAATATATTTCGTAGAATGTATTTCATAAATTCTAGCAAAACGAACTTGGCGACTTTGGTTGCCTTTTTCATGAAATATAAATTGTATTTTGTTTAAAAAAAAAGGAAAAAAAAAAATTTGAAATTAAAAACGAATATGGCCCAAGGGAAGTAACTTTGTAAAATGTGGCTATGACAGGTTTTTGGAAATAATTTCTTTCGTGTTTGAAATGATGAAACACAGAAGGAGATTTATTAGTTACATGTCAACTAGGCGTATGGAAAAAGGTATTGTAAAAAGGATTGAACCTAACTACATGGTCCCAGGTTCAATCTCACTGCATCGCCACTTTGGGTAAATGTCTACCACCATAGCCTCGAGCTAACCAAACGAAGACTTGTAAATGGATTTGATAAAGGGAAATTGAAAGAAGCCCGTCGTATATATATATATATACGCCGGTGTTAAAACGTGGGTAGCTGATGAAGTAGAATGTTCTCTATGTGGCTCGTGTGTTCTCGTCTACGTTTGTTTGCAATGTCCTGTACCCAGATATGCACCTTTACATACAGGTGGATGTCGGTATGCACATACCTGTACGTATATATGCATATACTCATTT